>NC_090027.1:14294264-14594264 GCF_037176765.1 Anolis sagrei | reverse complement strand
ATAGACTTAGCATGGGGATTTGGTTAACCAGTTAAAATTCATGAGTAAACCAGGTTTTTTTAAAAAAATCTGAAACATTTCGGGGGGGTGAACCCCCTCGCTACAGGCCTGCCTCTGCCCCTTCTCTTTCCTTATTCACAGCCACCTTTGCGGCATCTCCATAACGCTCGGAGCTTCCGGACCCAGCTATCATACTACCGCGGGCATTGAGTCCCCGCTATCATATTTTTTCCCCATTACGTCACCGCAGAAAATTGGATATGTGTTTGGACCTGATTACCAGGGGTCCAGGTATGCCTTGAGAGACATCCCATCCCGAAACCCTTCCACTCTGGACCCTGGAATCTTTCTTCTTTGCCTGCCTAGAGCTACATTCCTGCAAGCCGGGCCAAGAATGCAATCAACTTGGCGGCTGGAAACCCAAGAGGGCGCGCGCACAGCCCGGGGGTCTCTCTCTCTCTCTCTCTGTGGCGCGCGCTGGGACGCTGACGACATTACTGTCTGAGGGGGGGGGGGGAGGAAGAGAGGGGCTGCGCTTGTCCGGCTCGCCTCTGTGTTGACATGGCACGCGCGGGTCTTGCGTCTGAAGGGGACGGAAGGGGGAAAAGAGCGGGAAGAGCCCCTAGAGATGCCTCCCCAGGTCCCAAAGACCCCTTCCTTCCTTCCTTCCTTCCTTCCTTCCTTCCTTCCTTCCTTCCTTCCTTCCTTCCTTCCTTCCTTCCTTCCTTCCTTCCTTCCTTCCTTCCTTCCTTCCTTCCTTCCTTCCTTCCTTCCTTCCTTCCTTCCTTCCTTCCCTCCCTCCCTCCCTCCCTCCCTCCCTCCCTCCCTCTTACCTGGAGATGATGCTTTAGCTGAGATCGCCTCCTCTGCCTCTTTTCCCCTCAATTGGGGAGACTGACTGGAGTCAAGAGGGGGAGAGAAGGAACTGGGAGGCAAAGGGGGCGGGGCGTGTATTTGCATACCGGGCGCTAATTGGACAAAGTTTGGGCAAAGGAGGAGGGGGCGGGCTTTGTGCGCCGGGGAGGCAAGGGTGCAAGGGAGGCATCAATGGGTGTCCCAAGAGCCGGCACGTGTCGGGAGGGAGGAGGGAGGGAGGGATTGAGGAGGGGGCTCTGAGGCTTCTCGCTGCCAAACTCTCCCGCCCCCGTCCTTCCACATTTGTCGGTGGCTGTTACTGGGGAAAAACGGAGGGAAGGAAAGAGGGGAGCAAGGTGTTGATTGGAGAAGCCAGCCGAGCGCCCGCCGGAAGCGCTGGTTTGCTCAGCCTGGGGGTTGCCAGGTCGGCAGAATAGCCCCATTGGCAGCCAGGAAAGAAGGGGGACCTGGGGGTTCAAGGAGGGAGAACCCCAGCCCTAACTCTCTCTGCCCTGGTGCAGGCAGAGATGAGTCAAAAGCCATGCACATCTCTAGGTGGAAATGTGCTTTTATATCAGGTATGGGGCAACTTGGGCCCTCCGGGTGTTTTGGATTTCAACTCCCACAATTCCTAACAGCCAGTAGGCTGTTAGGAATTGTGGGGGTTGAAGTCCAAAACACCCGAGGGCCCAAGTTTGATTGTTGATTGGAGAAGCCAGCTGAGCGCCCGCCGGAAGCGCTGGTTTGCTCAGCCTGGGGGTTGCCAGGTCGGCAGAATAGCCCCATTGGCAGCCTCCGGGTGTTTTGGATTTCAACTCCCACAATTCCTAACAGCCAGTAGGCTGTTAGGAATTGTGGGGGTTGAAGTCCAAAACACCCGAGGGCCCAAGTTTGCCCATGACTGCATTAGGCTAAAAAGCAAACCAATAGGCTGTTAGGAATTGTGGGAGTTGAAATCCAAAACACCCGGAGGGCCTAAGTTGGCCCATGACTGCATTAGGATAAAAAGCAAATCGGTAGGCTGTTAGGAATTGTGGAAGTCCAAAACATCCAGAGGGCCCAAGTTTGCCCATGACTGCATTAGGCTAAAAAGCAAACCGGTAGGTTGTTAGGAATTATGGGAGTTGAAGTCCAAAACACCCGGAGGGCCCAAGTTTGCCCATGCCTGCTTTATAAGAAGGGACACCTGGTACCCCTATTCAGAGATACAGCAAATATCCAAGGCTGGGAGAAGATTTTCTCTCCATTCAAACTCTGTCTTCTTTTGTCAACATGCTTTAGTATGAGAAGGCCTCAGTGTTAGTTCACTTCAGTGTATGAGAGGTGTTAGTCTGAGAGAGCCCTCATTGTGAGAAGGGGTTCTGTAGTGGTTCATGTTGGGCAAGTGGGCTTATTAACCAAAGACCCTCCTTATCAATGTATGGCAGAGTAACTTATTAGCAGTGTGAGCCCAAAGTGATCAAAAACAAACAAACACATAGACCAATGTTGTCTCTTCCTTAGAAGGCTTTTTTATAGCAAAAAAGTATGGTTGCACTATTTACAAGAACACAATTTCCATAACACAAATAAAGTTCTTTACACTTCCTTCTTTGCTTCCATGCTGGGCTTCTTTCTCATTAAGATAAACAGCTTCGCTCTCACTGAGCTTCCTCTCATACTAAACTTAAACAGGAGCATCACACTGTAGCCTTTCACACACAGCATCCTCCACACTGGAGCTTTACACATGAGGCCTTCAATCTGGGGCTTCTCTCACCGAAGCCTTCTTACTCCAGGCCTCTCACACACTTGAGGCCTACCTCACACTGAGGTCTTCGCACACTGAGGGCTCTCTCAGACAAATGCCTCTCATACACAAGCCAGTTGGGTTTTGCATAGAATAGGAAGTGGCACCATCTTGATTTTTTGCTTCAGGTGGCACAATGCCTTAGGCCAACATCATCATAGCTTTCACTGGAGAAGGTTTCACTGTGGTGATGGTGCTGTTGCTGCTAATAATAATCTCTATCTACCCACTAAAATCTTAAAATCTTAAAAGATGATGCTGTCAAGGTGATGCATGCCATTTGCCAGCAAATATGGAAAACACAAGAATGGCCATCAGACTGGAAAAAATCAACTTATATCCCCATACTGATGCGGAGCATCTTTCCCCCCAAGTATTTGTAGTTCGTCAAGGGCCGGACAATGGATTCTGTTGCTTCCTGACCCAGCACACATAACTGGGTTCCTGTTTCCTCTCTGTGAATTCTCTGGCTTGTGTACTGGACCCTGGCCCCTGATCAGGGAAATGTAGTTTCCCAAAGGACACTGCTTCACAGATTGCAACCCAGAAGCCCCCCCCTTTGAACTCTCTTGCCTGCCCTCTCCTATTGACTTTCTGCTCCACATCCCGGACTGTTTTCAGCCACACTTTTGGACACAAACCTCAGACCAGGCTAGCTTGGAGGGACAAGCAGCCTCTAGCCTACATGCGCCTTCACCAAGGAGACTATGATTCCAACAAGAATGAAATACATTTATTATTGTTGTCTTTAATAAACTTTGCTGGGTTGGGGAAGGGGATTCATTTATGGAATGTATAAAGGATATGAAGCATGATGAGATGTATAAAATAGAAATCAATCATATGAAATGTACCCTGACCCTCTTCCCCACCTTTTTTCCCCTCTGAACCTTGCCCCAAAAAGGAATGTGACCTGAGGTTACTGTCAAGAGGAAATCCTATTTCCTCAAAGGTAAATCCATATTTGCATCTGCATGGCCGCAGTTGGTCTTATCTCAGGGCTCATTTTCAGAGTTCAGACAATGGGCTGAGAGATAAGTCAACAGAAACTCCGGTAAAAGGATGATTAACTCAACCTTTGGTATTTGTGCAGCTCCTTTGTTTACAGGGCTCCCCTGTTTACAGAGTTTTGAGATCCAAATACCATCATCAGCCCCTTTTCATATTTCCTCCAAATCTCATCAACAAAACCAGGAAGCCCTTTGTCCCCTCTGTCTGCCACCCCTTGACAAACACAAAGGCTCGGAAATCAGCTGGGGGACGCCTCCGGGGCGTCCCGCCTCCCCTAAGCTGTCAAACTTCATCCCGCCTCCTGGCCTCTGATTGGACCATCTCCGGAGGCGCTAGGAAGGCTCCGATTGGCCCCCTGGAGGCAGCAGCGCCCGCTGGTTGGTCAAGAGGCGGGACGTGCAGCCGAGCCTCCTCCCAGCTGTTCGGGGGCCAGCCAATCAGGGCGAAGCCAACCAGCAGAGGGTGGACGGGATTTTCAAACTGTTTTTCCTTTGTTCTGACAATATAAAAATGCCTGTAACTTCTATGAATGTATGCTTGTATGTGAACTATCACTACAATCGCATCCTTTTCAGCTGAATCGCAGAAATAAACGCTTCGGTCACTGGATACCTCTTCAGCCTCTGGTGGGATTAATTCTTAATATTTTGCGCTTTGGATTGGCTTTCGCTGGCTGCTCACCGAGGTCAAAGACCCCATTAGCGGTCTTTAGGGATCTCCCTTCCTGGGAGGGCCCCCCAAAAGAGCTCGATATCAATACCAAAAAAGGGAAATGCGAAAGACTGCTCAAACTTCCGTACAGTGGCCCTTATTTCTCATGCCAGTAAGGTAATGCTCAAGATCCTGCAAGGAAGACTCCAGCAATACATGGAGCGAGAGTTGCCAGATGTTCAAGCTGGGTTTAGAAAAGGTAGAGGAACGAGAGACCAGATTGCCAATATCCGCTGGATAATGGAGAAAAGCAGGGAGTTTCAGAAAAACATCTACTTCTGCTTCATTGACTATTCTAAAGCCTTTGACTGTGTGGATCATAATAAATTGTGGCAAGTTCTTAGTGGGATGGGCATCCCAAGCCACCTTGTCTCTCTCCTGAGGAATCTGTACAAGGACCAAGAAGCAACAGTAAGAACTGACCACGGAACAACAGACTGGTTCAAGATTGGGAAAGGCGTACGGCAAGGCTGCATACTCTCACCCAACCTTTTTAACTTGTATGCAGAACACATCATGCGATGTGCGGGGCTTGATGAATGCAAAGCTGGGGTGAAAATTGCTGGAAGAAACATTAACAACCTCAGATATGCAGATGACACCACTCTGATGGCCGAAAGCGAGGAGGAGCTGAGGAGCCTTCTAATCAAGGTGAAAGAAGAAAGCGCAAAAGCCGGGTTGCAGCTAAACGTCAAAAAAACCAAGATTATGGCAACAAGAATGATTGACAACTGGAAAATAGAGGGAGAAACCGTCGAGGCCGTGACAGACTTTGTATTTCTAGGTGCAAAGATTACTGCAGATGCAGACTGTGGCCAGGAAATCAGAAGACGCTTACTTCTTGGGAGGAGAGCAATGTCCAGTCTCGATAAAATAGTAAAGAGTAGAGACATCAGACTGGCAACAAAGATCCGCCTAGTCAAAGCCATGGTATTCCCTGTAGTCACCTACGGATGTGAGAGCTGGACCTTAGGGAAGGCTGAGCGAAGGAAGAGAGATGCTTTTGAGCTGTGGTGCTGGAGGAAAGTGCTGAGAGTGCCTTGGACTGCGAGAAGATCCAACCAGTCCATCCTCCAGGAAATAAAGCCCGACTGCTCACTGGAGGGAAAGATACTAGAGACAAAGTTGAAGTACTTTGGCCACATCATGAGGAGACAGGAAAGCCTAGAGAAGACAGTTATGCTGGGGAAAGTGGAAGGCAAAAGGAAGAGGGGCCGACCAAGGGCAAGATGGATGGATGGCATCCTTGAAGTGACTGGACTGACCTTGAAGGAGCTGGGGGTGGTGACGGCCGACAGGGAGCTCTGGCGTGGGCTGGTCCATGAGGTCACGAAGAGTCGGAGACGACTGAACGAATGAACAAACCCACTATCTATGTAAGTGGCGGTGTATATTTATGGCAGCTTTTCCTTTGGCTCCCACTTCCAAAGACTAAAGTGATCCCCACTATTGACAGATCTGGCCTCAGAGCAGATCTCTCTGGACATGAGATGCTCACAAAAAGCCAATTCAATTCTAGGTTGCATCAACAGAAGCATAGTGTTCTGAACCCCTGGAATACAGTGTCCAGTTCTGGGCACAAAACTTCTAGGAGGATATTGGCAAACAGTAATATACCCAAGGAAGGGTGACCAAAATTTTCAAAAGTAGGGAAAGCAAAGCCTTAAGAACATACCCCCAACTTTGGGAGTTGGATGTTTTCAACTTGAAAAAGAAAAAAAAAACCCAAAAAACAGAGCCATCTTTAAATATCTAAATATATGTCATTTAGAACATTGCTGCTCCTCCAGAGACTGGAACATGAACCAATGGATTGAAATCACAAGGAAAGAGATCCCACCTAAACACTAATAATAATAATAATAATAATAATAATAATAATAATAATACATTTTATTTATATTCCACTTTATCTCCCTGAGGAGACTCAGTGAGGATTACAGTATACACATATGTAGACAAACATTCAGTGAACAATGACGTACAATACACAAACAAAGGCAAAGGTTTCCTTTTCCATCTCCGGCGTCTGGAGGCAATGCTCAACTCTGGTCATGGGGAGGTGCTCTTGTTCTATTTTTCCATGTCAAGGAGCCTGTTGTCCATAGACCCTCCTGGTCGTGTTGTCGGCATAGCTGCATAGGTTGCTTTTACCTTCCTGCCGAAATGATACCTATTGATCTACTCACTTTACGTATTTTCAAACTGCTAGGTTGACAGAAGCTAGGGCTAACAGCGGGAGCTCATCCCGATTCGTGGCTTCGACCTGCCAACCTTCAATAAAGCAGTTTTTCTGCAGATAGTGGCTTAACCTGCTGTGCTACCTTGGTCCCTTCTTTACTGTTGCCTCACCTGATGGTGGAGTCAGGCCCCTAGCTGGGGGGGGGGGAGAGGGTTGAGGGGTTTCAGCCCCCGCCCCCCAAATTCTCAGGGTGGTCTGCGAGAAAGCCTTACTGGTACATTATTTAAACTGTTATGTTTATTCATATCATGATCTGATCACCATGTTCAATATAGCTCATACGCATGGGGGTATTGGGATAATGATAGAAAAGGTTTGCTGGGGTAGATCATGAACCCCCCCCCCCCCGAATCAAACTCAACCCCCTGAATCAACCCCCCCCCCCCCCGAATCAAAATCCTGACTACAGGCCTGGGTGGAGCCCACAATTTTAGAGGACTTTTGAATAGAGATTGGATAGCCATCTTTCGGGTGTGCTTCCGTTGTGTACACTTGCATGGCAAGGGGCTGGACTAGATGGCTCGAGGTCCTTTTTAGCTCTATTAGCTAAATACCCCTAAATACCCTCTATTAGCTAAATATTCGTCTGACCGGAGTATTGGGTGGCAACCTTTGCTGGACGGGGTTGCACTCCCCCTGAAGTCACAGGTCCACAGCTTGGAGGTCCTCCTGGATTCAGCGCTGACGCTTGATGTGCAGGTGTCGGCGGTGGCCAGGAGGGCCTTCACACAATTAAAACTTGAGCGCCAGCTGTGACCATACCTTGTGAAGTCTGACTTGACCATGGTGGTCCATGCCTTAGTTACCTCTAGACTGGACTACTGTAATGCTCTCTACATGGGGCTACCCTTGAAGACGGCCCGGAAACTACAACTGGTCCAACTCACGGCAGCCAGATTGATATCTGGGGCTTCCTACAGGGAGCGGTAAACCCCCCTGTTTAAGGAGCTCCACTGGCTGCTGTTTATTTTCCGGTCCCAATTCAAGGTACAGGTTATCACCTACAAAGCCCTAAACAGTTTGGGACCGCCTACCTTCATGACCGTATCTCTCTCCACGTACCAACTCGGTCCTCCTTTCGCCTTTATCAATCTCACAAGCTCGTCTTGTGGGCACAAGGGAGAGAGCCTTCTCCTCTATGGCCCCCCGACTTTGGAATTCCTTACCTGGGGAGATCAGGAAAGCCCCTTCACTAGAAACATTTAAAAAGAACCTCAAAACCTTGCTTTTCCGCTGTGCCTTTGGTGAGTAGGTGCACAGCATGATATTCTGCACCCCTTAACGTTTTCTGCTAATGGAGTTTGTGCCCTTCAAATACGATGTTTAGCCTGACAACTCTGTATGTTTTATGAGTTCCATATAAATGCTCCACTCCTATTTTATCTCAGTGTAGTTTGTTAACTGTTTTTATCCTGAATATGTGGCCTGCCCATTGTCATCCTTACTGTGATTGTGTTTATTGGAATGTTTATCTTATGATTTTTTTCTTTTAATGGTATTTTGATGATGTTCTTGTTTGCTGTATATGTTTTGATTTTATTGCTGTATTATCTTGTCCGGGCTTGGCCCCATGTAAGCTGCTCCAAGTCCCCATTGGGGAGATGGTGGTGGGGTAGAAATAAAGATTATTATTATTATTATTATTATTATTATTATTATTGAACACTTCTCCTTTGAGCAAACACAGAGGCCCAAGTGGTGCACTCCTTCCTTAGCTTATGCATTGCCCAATAGCCTTGGCATGCTAGAATCACAAAGCATGCTTAAATACAACTCCTCTCACAGTGCCTGCCTTCCGCATTGAAATTGGGTGCTTTCTGCTCGAGGGCTGCATTGTTAGTCTCACACACTCCCACAGCCACTCCCCCTTGCCAGCTACAAAACATGGGGCAGAACCAAAACAATGTTCTCCGCTAGACCAGAATGGCTTAGATACTGATCAGTGGCTCATCCTTGATCAGTGTGCGGGGGACAGCCCTGACTGGGACAACACTTCACAACATTCACACTTGCACAATCCTGCAGGTGTACCATCCCCAACCATAGACCAGGAGCAACAGGAACACATACAGGAGAACCATAGGCTCTCGGACGAATCTCAATGGATTGTCCTTGACGAATGCACCGGGGATGTCGAGGAGGAGGACAACACTTTTCACCTACACAATTCACACCAACAGGATCACTTTTCTGGAGACCTACACACTACATTGCACAAAAGGGGCGGTGTCATTCCTGAAAGTAAACAGGTCTTGGTAGTAGGCGACTCCCTCCTTAGAGGAACGGAAGCTGTCATTTCCAGACCAGATGGGATGGCTCGAGAAATATGCTGCCTACCGGGGGCAAAAATACACCATATCACTCAGAGGCTCACCAGGCTCCTCAAGCCCTATCACCGTCCTCCCCTCATGTTGATTCATGTAGGAACCAATGATACTGCAAGGCATACGTTTCAAAAGATCACAAATGATTTTCGAGCTCTAGGAGCAATGCTAAAAGAATGTAATGTACAGGTGGTCTTTTCATCCCTCCTCCCTGTTGTAAGACACGGACCCACAAGAGCCCGAAAAATAGTACAGGTCAATGACTGGCTTAGAAAATGGTGTCAGGAGGAACGCTTTGGCTTCCTCGACCATGGCCTGCTATTCCAGGAGGATGGCCTACTGGCAAGGGATGGGGTGCATCTCACACAAGTAGGAAAACACTTTTTTGCTCACAGACTCGCAAACCTCATTAGACGCACTTTAAACTAGGTCCACCGGGGGAGGGGGACAACAGCCTTGCGAACACTACTTTACCCATAATGTCTGGGAATCGCCAGAAGGCTAAACGGAGGGCTGCACAAACACAACAAGGACCACGTACCAAAAGCACAATAATACCAATTAAACAGCTCAAGGGAAGATCCCAGGGGCTCACATGTCTTTACACTAATGCACAGAGCATGGGAAATAAACAAGACGAACTCCAACTTCTAGCACAACACCACAAATATGATATCATAGCCATCACTGAAACTTGGTGGGATGACTCCTATCGCTGGAATGTAGATATCGAGGGGTATAACCTCTTTCACAGAAACCGAACAAAGGGGAGAGGAGGCGGAGTAGCCTTATATGTCAAAAACTCTTATGCTGCACAAGAAATTCAAGACAGCAATCTGGGAAACCAGCTTGAAATCATCTGGATAAGAATCAAGGGAACTGGGACTCAAAAAGATGTCGTTGTAGGCGTCTACTACAGACCCCCAAGCCAGGAGGAAGATCTTGATGAAGTCTTCTGCCAACAGTTGACCAAACAGGCACAGAAAAGAGATGTAGTAGTCATGGGCGATTTCAACTATCCCGATATTTGCTGGAAAACAAACTCGGCCAAGAGTACAAGGTCCAACAAATTCCTCGCTTGCCTTGCAGACAATTTCATGGTCCAGAAGGTAGAAGAGGCAACAAGGGGATTGGCTACTCTTGATCTCATCCTAACAAATGCGGAGGACCTGATCGATGCGGTCGAAGTGGTAGGATCCCTAGGGGCAAGTGACCATGTGCTCCTGCAATTTGAGGTACAAAGGAAGGCCGAAACTAAGACAAGTCAAACCCGCATTTTGGACTTTAGGAGAGCTGATTTCCAAAAAATGAAGGAAACGCTGAGCAGCATTCAGTGGACACAGATACTAAAAGACAAGGGAGCTACGGATGGATGGGAATTTCTCAAGAGTGAAATACTCAAGGCGCAATTGCAAACCGTGCCAACAAAGAGAAAAAATAGGACAAGTGCAAAGAAGCCAGAATGGATGTCCAAAGAACTTCTAACTGTGCTAAGACACAAAAGAGACATGCACAAGAAGTGGAAAAAGGGAGAAATCACCAAAGAAGAATTCAAACAAATAGCCAACACCTGTAGGGAAAAGGTCCGCAAGGCTAAAGCAAAAAACGAGCTCAGACTTGCCAGGGACATTAAAAACAATAAAAAGGGCTTCTATTCTTATGTCAGTAGAAAAAGGAAAAACAAGGAGGCGATAGGACCTCTTCGAGGAGAAGATGGGGCAATGCTGACAGGGGAGAGGGAAAAGGCAGAACTACTTAATGCCTTCTTTGCCTCGGTCTTCTCACAAAAAGAGAGTCTTCAACCTCAGCAAGATGGAGTGGATGAGGGATTGGAGGACATCCAACCCCAAATTGGGAAAGAAGTCGTCCAGGAATACCTGGCCGCTCTTAATGAGTTCAAGTCCCCAGGGCCAGATCAACTACACCCCAGAGTATTGAAGGAACTAGCGGAAGTCATTTCGGAACCATTGGCAACCATCTTTGAGAGTTCTTGGAGAACGGGAGAAGTTCCAGCAGATTGGAGGAGGGCCAATGTGGTCCCAATCTTCAAGAAGGGAAAAAAGGACGACCCAAACAACTACCGTCCGGTCAGCCTCACGTCGATACCGGGCAAGATTCTGGAAAAGATTGTTAAGGAAGTGGTCTGCAAACACTTAGAAACAAATGCAGTCATCGCTAATAGTCAACATGGATTTATCAAAAACAAGTCATGCCAGACTAATCTGATCTCTTTCTTCGATAGAGCTACAAGCTGGGTAGATGCGGGGAATGCCGTGGATGTAGCGTACCTGGATTTCAGTAAGGCCTTCGACAAGGTCCCCCATGACCTTCTGGCAAGGAAACTAGTCCAATGTGCGCTAGGCAAAACTACGGTGAGGTGGATCTGTAATTGGTTAAGTGGACGAACACAGAGAGTGCTCACTAATGCTTCCTCTTCATCTTGGAAAGAAGTGACGAGCGGAGTGCCGCAGGGCTCCGTCCTGGGCCCGGTCCTGTTCAACATCTTTATTAATGACTTAGATGAAGGGCTAGAAGGCATGATCATCAAGTTTGCAGACGACACCAAATTGGGAGGGATAGCCAATAGTCCAGAGGACAGGAGCAGAATTCAAAACGATCTTGACAGATTAGAGAGATGGGCCAAAACTAACAAAATGAAGTTCAACAGTGACAAATGCAAGATACTCCACTTTGGCAGAAAAAATGAAATGCAAAGATACAGAATGGGGGACGCCTGGCTCGAGAGCAGTACGTGTGAAAAAGATCTTGGAGTCCTCGTGGACAACAAGTTAAACATGAGCCAACAATGTGATGTGGCAGCAAAAAAAGCCAATGGGATTTTGGCCTGCATCAATAGAAGCATAGTGTCTAGATCTAAGGAAGTAATGCTACCCCTCTATTCTGCTTTGGTTAGACCACATCTGGAATATTGTGTCCAATTCTGGGCACCACAATTCAAGAGAGATGTTGACAAGCTGGAAAGTGTCCAGAGGAGGGCGACTAAAATGATCAAGGGTCTGGAGAACAAGCCCTATGAGGAGCGGCTTAGGGAACTGGGCATGTTTAGCCTGAAGAAGAGAAGGCTGAGAGGAGATATGATAGCCATGTATAAATATGTGAGAGGAAGCCACAGGGAGGAGGGAGCAAGCTTGTTTTCTGCTTCCTTGGAGACTAGGACACGGAACAATGGCTTCAAACTACAAGAGAGGAGATTCCATCTGAACATTAGGAAGAACTTCCTGACTGTGAGAGCCGTTCAGCAGTGGAACTCTCTGCCCCGGAGTGTGGTGGAGGCTCCTTCTTTGGAAGCTTTTAAGCAGAGGCTGGATGGCCATTTGTCAGGGGTGATTTGAATGTAATATTCCTGCTTCTTGGCAGGGGGTTGGACTGGATGGCCCATGAGGTCTCTTCCAACTCTATGATTCTATGATTCTATGATTCTAGACAGTGTTGCTTCTCTAATCCCAGGGGTTGTCTGCACAAGCCTCCCAAGATGAAACACATGCCAGGGCTTATCCAACTGGTACAACCTGAAGTAAACACTGGGAATCTGATAGTGTAGTATCATGAAAGCGAACCTGGTGTATACAAATAATTGTCTCAACTGCTCTAGGCAAAAAGTCCTGTTATACTCCAGGAGTATAAAATGTGTTTTAAGGAGTTGAAGAGCCCAGAAACCCTCTAATAAAACATATACATATGTTGAACCCAAGGATTTATAGTTTTAAATGTCCTCTGTCCTAGCGGTCCACTTGGAATCCTCCAGAAGATTGGTAGCAGCTCCTCAGACTAAGTCTCTGGACTTATGCCCAATACAGCTGTTTGACTTGGGCTGGTCCATGCTGGTGGGCCTCCACAGTGGTGGAGGAGACTCACCAGCTGAATGCTTCCCTCCCCCTTTACAGAGAAGCCACAATGTACCCAAGTGTATCCAATGTATCCAAAGCACTTCCTTTTGACTCCAGCCACTCTGTATCCCCTTTTCTTTGGCAACTATGTATCTCTCCTCACCTCTCCCTGTTCAGATTATTACTAATTATTTATTATTAATATTAATATTATTATTATTATCACAATAAGATGAGTCCACAGCAAACACTTTGCTGGCTGTTGTATTGGATCACACGTCAGACACTTCCCAGGACTAGGACTGTGTGATGTATCAGTGAATAATGCGTGCAGATCCCAGTAAGGTAGCCTTTTGCGGCTGGCAGATGGTAATCTTGTCAGCGCCAATTGTGTTTAGGTACAGGCCAAGGTATTATTATTATTATTATTATTTATATTTTTCTATTTCCCTTCTGCAAATGTGCATTTTGGAGTTGGATTTCATCTGTATGCAGATGACATCCAAACTCTACTACTCCTTTCCATCTACTGCTAAGGAGGCTATTCTGGTCCTGAACTGGTGCTTGGCAGCTGTGACAGTCTGGATGAGGGCGAACAAATTGAAATTGAATCCAGACAAGACAGAGGCACTCCTGGTCAGTTGTGTGCCACTTGTGCCCACATCTTGGGAAGTCAGACTTGGTCCATGCTGTGGTTACATCTGTTGCACCTCAGAGTAGATTCACCTTGCTGAAGAACACCAAACTGCACACAGCCAGAAGTCTTTATAAAATAGTTTATTAAAATTAAAAGGTTAAAAAGTTCTTAAAAGCAAAGGTTAATGTTCCAAAAGATCAATATAACATAGCACTTGAAGCTTAATTGAAAAAGGCATCAGCAAGGCAAAACCCAAGAGAACATGACAAAGTCTTGGGACCATGAACAACAAACTGCAAGATAATCCAGCCTAGTTTAGGCAAGCTTCTTAGGCAAACGTGAAGTTGCTTTAACAAAGATCTGGTCTCAAACATACAGTTTAATACCCTTTGCAAAACATGAAGGCGTTTCTCTGGCCTCCCTCTTGTTAGCTATTCTTTCACTCCTTCGAATTCGGAATTCCAACCAGTCAGCCCAATCTACGAGCCCCCGGTGGCGCAGTGGTTTAAACCCCTGTGCCGGCAGGACTGAAGACCGACAGGTCACAGGTTCGAATCCAGGGAGAGGCAGATGAGCTCCCTCTATCAGCTCCAGCTCCTCATGCGGGGACAAGAGGGAAACCTCCCACAGGGATGATAAAACATCAAAAATCATCCAGGCGTCCCCTGGGCAAAGTCCTTGCAGACAGCCAATTCTCTCACACCAGAAGCGACCTGCAGTTTCTCAGGTCGCTCCTGACACAACAACAACAAAAAAGCCCAATCTAAAGTTCCCATATGGAGCCCCCGGTGGCGCAGTGGGTTAAAGCACTGAGCTGCTGAGCTTGTTGATCGAAAGGTCGCAGGTTCGATTCCGGGGAGCGGCGTGAGTTTCAGCTGTCAGCCCTAGCTTCTGCCAACCTACCAGTTCGAAAACATGCAAATGTGAGTAGATCAATAGGTACCGCTCCGGTGGGAAGGTAACGGTGCTCCATGCAGTCATGCCGGCCACATGACCTTGGAGGTGTCTACAGACATCGCTGGCTCTTCGGCTTAGAAATGGAGATGAGCACCACACCCCAGAGTCAGACATGACTGGACTTAGTGTCAGGGGACTACCTTTACCTAAAGTTCCCATATCGTCAAGGTCAGTCTGTTCATTAGCCTGTTTCCCTGCTTGCTCATTATCAGGCTGAGAACCAGGCTGAGAGCTATCCTCCTTTTCTGAGTCAAACTGCACCTTGCTATTTTCAGTATCAACACTCTCATACCTTACTGTGGGAAACTGCATTTCTTCATTGTCTATAACAGGCATTTCTTCACTGTCTATAACAGGGACATTTTGAACCAAGCTGTGAACCTGAATCCCGTCACCCTCATCAGAAACACTCTCTGATACCAGCTGAGTCACAACAACATCCCAAATACACTACTGCAATGTGCTGTATGTGGGGTTGCCCTTGAAGACTGTTCGTAAGCTCCAAATGGTCCAACAGGCACCCCCCCTCTCTCTCGCTCTCTCTAGGACATTATTATTATTTATTGTTATTTTATTCTTGCTTTATTGAACTCTATTGAAATGAAGGCAAATGTACATGAATCCGTGAACTCTAGATACCTCTTTTGAATCACTCCCGATTCTACCTTCCGTGCCCTGCATGAGAACCTGAGATGGGACATAATCTCTGTGACAAAAGACTTTCCTGAACCTCAGCGGGGGTCCCAATGCCAGATGCCTGTCAGTTCCTCTTTGGAGCTCCCTGCCACCCCACAAGACAAAAGTCCAAGACAAAACTGTGATTATGATTCCATAACTGAAAATACATCTTGGGAACACCTTCTTTGTCTTCTGGCATGGGGCAATGTCTGGGACAACAACTCTCATTGTGGACAATGATATCTACACAATCCTATCAAAGAGGCTTTCAGACATTCCTTTGTCCTTTGTCCCATCATTATTTTTTTATTTACTTATTTACTATATTTATATACCGAGGGCAACTTAGGGCAGTTTACAAACAGCACAATTTGATGCCTGCAATAACATAAAACACTTAAAACATTTAGCATAAATCACATTAAATAAATAATAAATCCGACAAAAGTATAAATTCTCAGTGTCTCATTACAAAAATCATTATCCAATCGCATTGACCAGTGGTTCCAAAGATCAGAGTTTGTCTGCTACACTGCATTTGTGGAAGCTTACTAAAAAAGCCAGGTTTTAACTTTTTTTGCGAAATGCTAGGAGGATGGGGGCCAATCTGATATCCCTAGGGAGGGCGTTCCATAGCCGAGGGGCCACAGCCAGAGATACCTGTCCCTGGTTCCTGCCAACCAAATCTGTGAAGAAGGTGGGACCAAGAGCAGGGCCTCCCCCAAAAGATCTTAGGGTTCTAGATGGTTCATAAGGAGAGATATGTTAGGACAGGTAAGCTGGACCAGAACCTTTAGGGCTTTATAGGCTAAAGCCAGCACTTTGAATTGTGCTCTGTAGCAGACTGGCAGCCAGTCGAGCTGGCGCAACGGAAGAGTAGTGTGCTCCCTGAGTGCTGCCCTCATTAGTAACCTGGCTGCTGCCCGTTGGATCATTTGAAGCTTCCGAACAGTCTTCAAAGGCAACCCCATGTACAGAGCATTGCAGTAGTCTATACAGGATGTAACCAGAGGCCAGCAAAAGCAACAGCTGGCTCCACAGGCTGGCCAATCAGTAGGGAGGGTGGGAAACATTTGAAAGGGGACAATGTCAAGATGCCTGCTTGTAAATGTATCTTTACACTTGTACCCTTCAAGCATCCATGCTGTACAGAAGTCCCTTTTACGCAAATTTATTCATTTATTTACTCTATTTATTTACTATATTTATATTTATAAATTGAATAAAGCTTCTGTTGTTTGCCTCCATCCTCGTGAATCTCTCCATTCCTGATTGGTGACTCGTTCTCCTCCGTGGTTAGTAAAGCTGGCCAGGCATCCCTTGCTTTCCATGGGACATAGAAATCCTCCAAATTTCAGCATCAGTTTTGATGATTGTTATTTTATTCATACTAGCAAAAAGTCTTCTCTGCTGAGTTTGCATTGTTCCAAACCCCCAGGTCAAGAGCAGCATACTTCAATGGATGCTATTGAGATGTCACAGAGGAGCCTTTCTTCCGTGTTATGTCATGTCATATCTATCTCTATCTATCTATCTATCTATCTATCTATCTATCTATCTCCAGGTGCGCAGCTGGTAATGACTATTTGTACCTGTAGCAATCATACCTGCATCAATCACTGGAGAACAGAACAAAACATAGATCTGGGGGATTTTTTTTAAAAAAAAATAGTCTTGGGTGTTTGATTTTGATCTTTTAAATTTTCCCTGCAGTGATGCGTTCACCTTCAAATGGCAGCAGGAAGAAAGGGACAAAGTATTAGACGTCAAGAATCAAAGCCCATAGTACACTGAAAAACTGAAAGGTTTGCTTAGAAATTCAAGGAGATGCAATTTTATGTTCAAGTTCACATATCTTTCTGGTCCGTGCCATGGGAACATTGAGGTGTGGCTACAAAACGGCAGAGAGGCTTGGAAATGCAAGAAATACAAGTTGTGATGCCAAAGAGTGAGAGAGTCTGTATGTAGATTACACCATGAGAACCCCAGAAATCAGTCAAAGATGTTTGATACTCTAAATACTAGAATGCGGAAGCTTTTAGGATTGCATAGTGCGGGCTTAAGGCTCCTGGCTCCTGCAATTTTAACTATTTTATATAAGAGGGAATTTTAGAAGGTGGTGCTTACTTGAAAAGCAACACATGCTGAAATTCCCACTTCTGCACAACTATCTCTCCCTTTGATGAGATGGAGGCGGGGTACAAAAATGATTATTATTATTATTATTATTATTATTATTATTATTATTATTAGAAACACAACAAGATGAGTCCACAGCAGGCACTCTGCTGGCTGTTGTATTGGATCACATGTCGGACGCTTCTCAAGTGTCTAGGACTGTGTAATGTATTGGCAAATAATGCGTGCAGATCCCAGTAAGGTAGCCTTCTGCAGCTGGCAGATGGTAATTTTGTCAGAGCCGATTGTGTTTATGTGCAGGCCAAGGTTTATGTGCAGGCCAAGGTTATGTGACCTACAAGCCACTCTAAACATCTTCACAGAAGCATACGAGAAGCGCGGCCTGTTATTGAACATCGAGAAAACCAAAGTGCTCTTCCAACTATCACCAGCCAATCCCTCTCCAATGCCAGAAATACAGCTTAATGGTGTAACATTAGAAAATGTTGATCATTTCCTGCTCCCTTGGCAGCCACATCTCCACAAAAGTCAATATTGACACTGAAAGACAACACCACCTGAGCTCTGCAAGTGCAGCATTTTTCCAAATGAAGCAGAGAGTATATGAGGACTGGGACATCCGTAGGGATACCAAAGCTATTGTCCTCCCAACCCTGCTATATGCCTGCAAGACGTGGACTGTCTACAGACGTCACATGCAACTCCTAGAACTATTCCATCAGCACTGCCTCCGGAAAATCCTGCAAATCTCTTGGGAAGACAAGCGGACAAATGTCAGCGTGTTGGAAGAAGCAAAGACCACTAGCACTGATGTGATGGTTCTCTGCCATCAACTCCACTGGCCTGGCCATGTTGACCAGATGCCCGACCACCGTCTTCCAAAGCAAACTAAGGCCCCTCCCAAAACTCAAGAACGGAAAACAGAATATTGGTGGGCAGGAAAAGAGATGTAAAGATGGGTTCAAAGTGAACCTTTAAAACTGGCACAGACACTGAGAACTGGGAAGCCCTGGCCCTTGAGTCCTCCAGCTGGAGGTCAGCTGTGACCAGCAGTGCTGTAGAATTTGAAGAGGCACGAATGGAGGGCGAAAGAGAGAAACGTGCCAAGAGAAAGGTGCATCAAGCCAAGCTCAACTGAGACAGCCTTCCACCTGGAAACCAATGCCCTCACTGCAAGAGATGATGCAGATCAAGGATAGGGCTCCACAGTCACCCACGGACCCACCAGTACACTGATCTTGGAAGACTTACTCAGACAACGAGGGATCACCTAAGTAACTAAGAGTTTGTTCTCTTCTGTCTTATTCCTTGTCTCTGGAGGCCAAAAACAGAACCTCCTTCCTCCAACTTCCGCTCCGATAGGTGGCTACTTAGCAGCTACACCTCCGGAGGAGAAAAGTTCTCATTTAGTTTCTGCAGAACCCAGAGATTATTTTGTCTCCATTCAAAGAGCTTGCTGCAGTTCCCAATTGCCTTCGCCCACGTGCATCTGAGTGCGCTTGCAAGAGGCAGCTAAATAGGGAAGCTGGCTCATGTCAGATTGCCAGCCGGGCTCCAGTGCATGTTCAGCTCCTCTGAACAGGCCCCTTGAGTGCAGGTCGTGACACAGCTGGCCCAGAACAGCTCCACCAGGCCTTGCGCTCGTGGAGAATGAAAGGAAGTTGGGAAAGATAGGACAACCACCTCCTCCTCTACATAACCACTGATCAATTATTAGGATTTTGATGCCCTTTTAGATCATGGAGAGTTCTCAGCAAAAGGAAGATGTAGCAGACAAACAGTAGTGTTAAAACAGCATTCACTAAAGGTGAGATGAAACTGGCAGCAAAAAAGAACATGGACATACAGTCTGAAAAATGCACAGCAACCCAAAAAAGAAGGGTGGGGTTTTTTTTTGCACCTTGGGTTGTTTGAGTTGAAGAGATCGTGTGGGTTCGTATACAGAAATGCAGTTACGCAGGTAGGCGGGTCCCAAACCGTTTAGATCTTTGTAGGTAAGAACCTGCACCTTGAATTGGGACCAGAAAATGAACGGCAGCCAGTGGAGCTCCTTAAACAGGAGGGTTGACCGCTCCCTGTAAGGAGCACAAGTTAACAACCTGGCAGCCACCCGTTGAACCAATTGAAATTTCCGGGCCGTTTTCAAGGGCAATCCCATGTAGAGTGCATTACAGTAGTCCAATCTGGAGGTGACTAAGGCATGGACCACCCTGGCCAGATCCGCCTTCATGAGGTACGGTCGCAGTTGGCGCACGAGTCTTAATTGTGCAAAGGCCCTCCCGGCCACCGCTGACGCCTGAGCTTCAAGCGTCAGTGATGAGTCCAGGAGGACTACCAAACTGCAGACTGGTGACTTCAGGGGGAGTGCAACCCCATCCAACACAGGTTGCCACCCTATACCCCAATCCGGTTTACGATTGACCAGGAGGACCTCTGTCTTGTCGGTATTGAGCTTGTTCATCCTCATCCAGACAGCCACAGCGGTCAGGCACTCATCCAGCACCCGAGGGGCTTCCTTGGAATTAGGTGGAAAAGAGTAGTAGAGTTGTGTGTCATCCGCATAGAGATGGCACCCAAAACTCTGGATGACCTCTCCCAGCGGTTTCATGTAGATGTTAAAAAGCATGGGAGACAGAATGGAACCTTGCAGGACCCCACAGGTCAAAGGCCAGGGGTCCGAGCAGGTGTCTCCCAGCTTCACCAACTGGGAATGACCCTCCAGGAAGGACCAGAGCCATGCCAGCGCCGTGCCTCCAAGGCCCATTCCGGAGAGTCATCCCAGAAGGATACCATGATCGATAGTATCGAAAGCCGCTGAGATATCCAAGAGAACCAACAGGGTCACATTTCCCCTGTCCAGCTCCCTGCGGAGGTCATCCACCAAGGCGGCCAAAGCCGTCTCGGTGCCGTGACCAGGTCTGAAGCCAGCCTGTGACTGATCCAGATAATTGATGTCATCCAGGAAACCCTGGAGTCTAGAGGCGACCACCCGCTCCAACACCTTGCCCAAAAAAGGAAGGTTAGAGATTGGTCTATAGTTGTTCAAGGGAATTAGTTGAGTGACAGTTGTTGCTGAAAGACCAACAGAAAACTCTAGAAGGGTTTGGTTGGCATTGACCTTGAGTTTGGGAGTTGTAGTTCACCTACATCGAGAGCACTGTGGACTCAAACAATGATGGATCTAGACCAAACTTGGCATGAATATTCCATACGCCCAAATATGAACACAGATGGAGTTTGGCGGAAAAAGACCTTGATATTTGGGAGTTGTAGTTATTGGGATTTATAGTTCACCTACAATAAAAGTGCACTCTGAACCCCACCAATGAGAGAATTGGGGCAAGCTTCCCACACAGAACCCCCCCCCCCATGACCAACAGAAAATACTTATGGCCATCCAGTCCAACTCCCTTCACCAGGGCAAGAAAACGTAATTAAAGCCTGTGCAGGTACAGCTTTACCAGGAGCTTCAATTTTGTTTGCTTTGCATTGAATGTTTGTTGTAGTCCTAAGTTTCAGGGACTCTGCAGATAGGTGGCTTCTTTTGGCTGCAATCATGGGGCAAGCCACCTGTCAATTATAGTTAGGTTCCCTGGTCCCGCCCCCTTTTTGGGTTTTGGAGGGAATAGGAGCCAGTTTGGGTTCAGTCCACACAGAGAAGCCTTTCATGCAGGACATAATACCAAGAGCTCCTGTAGAAAGCTTTGTCTTCTACGGCTTGGCAGGGGAGATATACAGCCCACAGCTTGGCCAGGGTTATACAGCCCTACAGTTCCTTTGCTGAAGGACTTCAGTCAGCCATCATGGAAACCTGAATTCTTTTTCCCCTGGAAGTCTACAAAGCTCTGCTTGGTAAGGGTCACTCGCGGAAGCCAGAAGCAGTTGGTACCGGGTGCAGGGGCTTCACGCCAACAGAGGCAAAGACAGACTGCCAGATTAGAAGTTAAGGATTTCCCCATTAGCTAAAATACAGTTTATGAAGATAGTGCTTGTTCCCTGTGGACAAGATTGAGAGAGAGCCAATAGACTGTTAAGAAAGCTTTAAAGTACCTGTTTGTTTTCATTAATAAAGAACATTGTTGAACCTTTAAGCAATCTAAAGACTCTGTTTTAAGGAAATCCAAGGGCCTTTAATCTGAGGCAGCCCCGGCGTCCCGTTGGGCACACAGAATTTATGTCCTGTCTACAGTCTTATGCACAAGCCCAGCGTGCGACAGCACAAAGCCCTCCTGACAAAGAGCCATCCAGCCATAGATATCGATAGATATATATAATTCACACACAGAGAGATATAGTATCATAGATTTGAAAGGGACACCTAAAGAAGGACAATTATATGTTGCATGTTCCAGAGTAGGAAAACCAGACAATCTCTACATCAACACTGAAAAAGAAATACTGTTTACCCACAAGCATAAAGAAATTACATACATTAGAAAACAAAACTTTCTCATTACTTTATTTTGCTGATCACCAGACTGGGCCACAGTAACGCGTGGCAGGGGATGGCTAGTGACAGAATAAATATTTCATTTGGTTCAGGTAGTAAAACATCCTGCACCACTTACAACAGTAATGAAGTGACAAGATCACTTAGGACCAGAGAAAGTCCCTTTTCTGAAGCTGAGCCATCTCATCCACCCTCTAAGTTTTCACTTCTCTCCTTGTTTTGTTTTCTTTTTTTCTTTTTTTTGCAAACTTCCGGCCTTTGATGTCACACAAGCGCTCAAAAGCACACCCACGCGAATGACTCGTGCGGCAGAATGCAGCTCAGCTTGAGAAGGTGCCTCGTCTCTCCCTTGTTATGAATATTGCATCCTTTCATTATTTCCCCTACTACCAACCATGGGCTGCTCTCCTCTTAGGATCATTCGAGATGCTGTTCAGCAGTGCCACACACTTCTGCTTCATTGGCCAGCAGCCCTGAGTCCCTCTGAATAATTCAGCCCTGTTGCCACACCATTTGTTTAAATAATTCATCTTCAGGGAATGAGAAACAGTTTAATCACAGTTAGGTCTACTGCCAGTTCAGAGTGGTTGCTTTGTGGGACATCTTAAGGGGGGGGGGGGTATACCCATCATTCCTGTTTGCTTTGGAGGAAAAATGGGAAGAAAAGGCAACTACACTCAGATTCCAATGCACACATTGGAAAAAGGATGGCCAAAACCCATGCTGGAAAACACTTCAGTATGATGCTAGCCTAAATTTATCCAGGGGCTCCTCTTTAAACTAGCCAGATGGCAAGCCACATATTGCTCTGCCAGCCCACCAGACTGATTTTCAGTACATGTGAATAAATGTACTGCACACAAGTAATCACACTCTAAAATTATATGCAACCCAGTAGATCACAGATATATATATATTCTCAAATTTGCATCCATATGGCCAGCTTGATGTTTTTCAAATAATAATCTCTGAGATAAATAAAGGTAAAAGTAAAGGTTTCCCCTGACATTAAGTCTAGTCGTGTCCGACTCCGTGGGATGGTGCTTATCTCTATTTCTAAGCCAAAGAGCCAGCGTTGTCAATATCCACCTCCAAGGTCAGGCGGCCACCATGACCACATGGAATAATTTTATTTATTATTATTTATTTCTGGTATTTCTATCCCGTTCCTTCTCAACCCCTGAAGGGGAACTCAGGACGGCTTACATTTGGCAGCAATTCAATGCCATTACATATAACAAAGAAATATACAATTAAAACAATAAGTAAAATAATAATTAAAACAGTAAAAACAGTATTAACAGCCGTATCACCATTCCACTCAATTCCATACCCAATTCCATATCCCAAAGTGCTATGTTGTCCAAAAGCCTGGTCCCAAAACCACGACTTCAATTTCTTCCTAAATGACAGGATGGACGGAGCCGATCTTACCTTGGTGGGAAGTGAGTTCCACAGGCAGGGGGCCACAACCGAGAAGGCCCTGTCTCTCGTCCCCACCAGACGCATTTGCGACACTGGTGGGAGTGAGAGCAGGGCCTCCCTGGATGATCTTAAACTGTGAGGCAGGACGTAGAGGGAGATGCTTTCGGACAAGTAAGCTGGGTCAGAGCCATATAGGGCTTTATAGGTCAAAACCAGCACTTTGAATTGAGCTCAGAAGTGGACCGGCAGCCAGTGGAGCTGGCACATTAACTTTCCACCAAAGCGGTACCTACTGATCTTCTCATATTCACATGTTTTCAAACTGCTAGGTTGGAAGAAGCTGGGGTTAACAGCAGGAGCTCATCCTGGTCCCTGGATTCAAACCACCAACCTTTCAGTCAGCAAGTTCAGCAGATCAGCTATTTAACCCACTGTGCCACCATAACTGCATTTATGTGCAAAAGAACTGCAGTCTATTGGGAAGTGCCGAAATATATTTGGATTCTTTTACAACTGGAGGATACGATGTATGTCTGTATGCGTGTGTATGCTTTTGAAATTAAATCCAGAAACAAATAAGCAAAGGAAGAATCTGAAAGGCCCTCTTTGTTATTTATATAGTACCACCAGGCATATAGCCGGGGGGGGGGGGGGGGCCTTGAGGGGCTTAACCCCCCCCCCCCGAAATTCTCAGAGTGGTCCACGAGAAGGCCTTACTGGTACATTATTTAAACTGTTATGTTTTTTCATATCATGATGTGATCACCATTCTCAATGTATCCCATATGCATGGGGGTATTGGGATAATGATACAAAAGGTTTGCGAGGTTAGATCCTCTCTTACTCAAACTCAGCCCCCCCCCCCCCCCCCAAATCAAAATCCTGGCTACGGGCCTGAGTATGCAAGTGGCAGCTCAGCTCTGGACTGATAGGTGCGCATGAGGCCATGAATGAATGCTGCTATATAGAGCATGGGGAAGCAATGGAAGATGCAGGGGTTGGCATTTGGTAGTCTTGGTCAGCTGCCAAGACCCATCCAGCTCAGTGCACATGGCATTTCTGCCTTTGGGGAATCAACTTACTGGAACTGTTTGCATGATCAAAGCATCCTCTTAGATCCTGTCTGAATATTGGGAATGTGGATGGCTCTTGGGTACAGCAGATCAATCGAAATAATAAATAATTAAATGCTTCAGAGGTGATGTTGGCCTGCAAGACCCTGCATCTATCTATCTATCATCTATCTATCTATCTATCTATCTATCTATCTATCTATCCATCCATCCATCCATCCATCCATCCATCTATCTATCATCTATCTAAAAGTAAATGTTATGTTCATTTGTGGGAGAAACATAACTCAGAAACCACTGGATGGATTTTGACACAATACACCTAATAGTCCAACGAGTGTCCGTCACCCCTAAACACACACAAAAAAACAGCAGAATGGACTTTAACACACCCAAATCTATATAAATAAAAATGTAATGTTCGTTTGTAGGATTAACAGAACTCAGAAACCACTGGGGGAATTGACACCAAATTTGGACACAATACACCTAACAACCCAATGTATGTCCTTCATTCATAAAAACACTGAAAAACACAGCAGAAGGGACTTAAAAAGCCCCCAAAAGCTAAATGATGAAAAGCTACATGACAATACAGAAAAAAGGAAGAAAGAGGGGGGGGGAGGGGAGAAAAAAGAAAGAAAAGAAAAGAAAGAGGGGGGTAAAGAAAGAAGGAAAGGGAGAAGGAAGCATGAAAGCAAAGAGAGAAGGAAGGAAAGAGGTAGAGAAGGAATAAAGGAGAGAAAGAAGGGGAAGAGAAAAAGGGGGAAGGAAGGAAAGTTACAGAAGGAAGGAGAGAAGGAAAGAAAAAAGGGAAAGAAGGAAGGAAAGAGGGAGCAAAGGAAGGGGGAAGATGTAGAGAAAGAGGGAGGGAAGGAAAGAAGGAAAGAGAGAAGGAAGAAAAAAGAGACAGCAGAAGAGAAAGAAAAGGGGGAAAGAAGGAAAGAGATAGAGAAAGAAGAAGAGAAGGAAAGACAGGAAGGAAAGAAAGAGGGAGTGAAGGAAGAAGGGAAAGAAGGAGAGAAAGAGGGAAGGTTGGCCACAACAATGCGTGGCGGGTACAGCTAGTAAAACATAAATACATATACATTCATATACATATACACATGAACACATACATACACACACACACACATATATACGCACAAGCACACACAAATATACACATATACACACACACCCATACACACATATACACACACACCCCTACACATAAATACACACATATATGCATATAATAATTTATTATTTATTTATTTATTTCTTGCATTTATTGACCGCCCCTCTCAGCCCGAGGGCGACTCGGGGCGGTGAACAGCAACAAAAAGACAGTGTACAATAAATCACGACAATACAAACCAGACAAATACAACATAACATATACTTATACTAAAAATCCGCTTCGTCAAGTCCTGGGGTCATAGCCAAAATTCATAGTCCTAGTTCATTCCAGTGTCGTTTCAAGATACACTCAGTTGAAGGCCTGCTCGAAGAGCCATGTTTTCAGGCCCCTACGAAAGGACATCAAGGAGGGCGCCTGTCTAACCTCAGCAGGGAGGGTGTTCCACAGCCGGGGGGCCACCACCGAGAAGGCCCGCTCTCTCGTCCCCGCCAGACGTGCCTGTGAGGCAGGCGGGACCGAGAGAAGGGCCTCCCCGGATGATCTCAAGGCCCTCGTGGGCTCGTAGGCCGAGATGCGGTCTGCAAGGTATTTTGGGCCGGACCCGTTTAGGGCTTTGTAGGATAACACCAGCACCTTAAATTGGGCCCGGTAGCGAATCGGCAGCCAGTGGAGCTGGGACAGCAGGGGCGTTGTATGCTCTCTGCGTCCTGCTCCCGTTAACAACATGGCTGCCGCGCGTTGGACTAGCTGAAGCTTCCGGGCCGTCTTCAAGGGCAGCCCCACGTAGAGAGCGTTGCAGTAGTCGAGGCGGGATGTGACCAAAGCGTGTACCACCGTGGCCAAGTCAGACTTCCCAAGATACGGGCGCAGCTGGCGCACGAGCCTAAGCTGTGCAAATGCTCCCCTGGTCACCGCTGAAACCTGAGGCTCCAGGCTCAGCGATGAGTCCAGGGTCACACCCAAGCTGCGAACCTGCGCCTTCAAGGGGAGTGCGACCCCGTCCAGCACAGGCTGTAACCCTATACCCTGTTCGGCCTTGCGACTGACCAGGAGTACCTCTGTCTTGTCTGGATTTAGTTTCAGTTTGTTCGCCCTCATCCAGACCATTACAGCGGCCAGGCACCGGTTCAGGACTTCGACGGCCTCCTTAGTAGCAGGTGGGAAGGAGTGACAGAGTTGGACGTCATCTGCGTACAGGTGACACCGCACCCCGAAACTCCGGATGATCTCACCCAGCGGCTTCATGTAGATGTTAAACAGCAAGGGGGACAAGATGGAACCCTGAGGAACGCCACAGATCAACGGCTGTGGCGTTGAACAGGAGTCCCCCAGTAACACCTTCTGAGTACGGCCCTCCAGAAATGACCGGAGCCACTGCAGAGCAGTGCCCCCAAGACCCATCTCTGCAAGGCGCCCCAGAAGAATACCGTGGTCGAGGGTATCGAAGGCCGCTGAGAGGTCCAGGAGCACCAACAGGGACACACTCCCCCTGTCTAGCTCCCGGCGCAGATCATCCACTAAGGCGACCAAGACCGTCTCGGTACCATGTCCCGGTCTGAAACCAGACTGTGCCGGATCCAGATAATCCGTGTCTCTCAAGAATACCTGGAGTTGTGAGGCCACCACGCTTTCCATGACTTTGCCCAAGAAGGGAAGATTGGAAACAGGCCGAAAGTTGTCCAATTTAGTGGGGTCAAGTGATGGTTTCTTCAACAGCGGCTTTATAACAGCCTGTTTTAGGCTCGCTGGAATCTTGCCTTCCCGAAGGGAGGCATTAACCACCACCGTTACCCACTCGGCCAATCCCCCTCTGGCCTCCTTCAGAAGCCAGGATGGGCAGGGGTCTAGGATGGACGTGGTGGGTCTCATTCCTCCAAGTATCTTGTCCACATCCTCGGGTTTCACAAACTGAAAAGAATCCAAACTGAAAAGAATAATAATAATAATAATAATAATAATAATAATAATAATAAACCTTTATTTGTACCCCGCTACCATCTCCTGAAGGACTCATTGCGGCTTACAAGAGGCCAAGCCCAAATGCAATTCAAAACAGCAGCAACAACAACACAATAACTAAAAAAACAAAAACAAAGCAATAATATTAATAACACCCAATGACGCAATTAAAAACAATGGTCAGGCCAAATGTAAAAATTAAAAGTAAAAGTGCAGCACAGCACAACACAAGCACAGACATATACACAATATACATGTACACATATAAACACAAAAATACAGACACATATACGCAAGCACACGTAAATATACACATATATAAACACATACACCCGCACACATATACACATACATTCACACATATACACACATATATGCATATACACAAGCACACATATATACACAATATACATATACACATATAAACACAGAAATACACAAATATATATGCATGTATACACACACATACACACACACACACACATATATATACACATATACATAAATATATGCACACACATAAACACATATTATACACACACAAAACACATATACACAGACTGGGCCACAGCATGGCAGGGGACGGCTAGTTCTTTATAATTAGCTATGCTAGTTGTGGATGATGGTAGTGGCAGTTCGAACATCTGATTTAAGTTCATACCATGTGTTTTGCAGATGGCTGGTTTTCACATTGTATTTATTGTGTTGTAAACAGTTATTACATGGCTTTAAAACATATCTTTAGCCTGCATAGCCACACCATCTTCATTTTGTCTTTCAAGAAGAGCTCTCTTAGGCAAGAGAGATATGACTACCAATTGTCTGTGTGTGTACACATGCACATGAAGAAGATCCATAAATATATATATTTGCAGTGTTCTTTTCAACCACCAATATAGTTTTGCATTTTGAAATTCTTAACTCAGAATCTAGTTTTCCTGCAACCAAGATGAAGACAGATCAGATATTAAATTACAGAGCACCGTACTGTGGCCAATTATGGAACAGCACCTTGGCACATCACAGTTAAGATGTATAGTTCATTAAAACATGTAGTACTGAGAAAGCTGTAATGCTTACTGCCATATACCTGTGATGCTAAAGACTACAAAATTACTTTGTTATTTTAGCATATTGGCTGGTTCTGGAAGTTGCCATCTAAAACAATGAGAAAAAATGACACTTCATATTTTCATTTTTCTCTGATAACACTGATGGGAGTAAAAAATTGGGAGTATAGTTGTTGTAGTGGTATTTGTGTAGCAGAGTCAGGACACACAGGGTGATAAGTTTGCAGACAAAGACACCATCTGCCTCTGAACTCAATCTGAGGGAAGGATGTGAAAGGATATTCTGGCAACAATATTGCTTTTTGTATAGTCATGTATTTGATGGCACTGAATTGGGCAGCAAAGACCTACAAGGTTTTTGGAAAATTTAAAAAATATCACCAATATTTTTATCATCGATATAAATATTACCTATATGTGGAACGCCCTTCCCACGGATATTAGACTAGCTCCATCATTAATGGTATTCCGTAAAAAAGTGAAGACCGGTTGTTTGAGCAGGCGTTCGAATAGTCAGTGCAATGAGTGTAATGAACATAGGAATGGAACAATTGATGACGGACCTGGATCATGTTGTTAGTGATGAGGCGCTAGTGAATGGCTATTGTTGTTAATTGTTTATTATTGTATAATGTGTTAGGATGTTAACTGTTTTATACTGTGTTATTGTAGCTTTGAATTTTTGCTGTTCTGTTGTTAATCGCTGTGAGTTGCCTACGGGCTGAGAACAGCGGTATACAAAGAAAGTAAATAAAAATAAATAAATGGTTCCAGCCCAGCTTATTTGTCCGAAAGTATCTCCCTCTATGTTCCACCTCGGAGCTTAACTTCTGGGGAGGCCATGCTCTTGATCCGGCCACTGTTGCAAATGCGCTTGGCGGGGACGAGAGACAGGGCCTTCTCAGTGGTGGCCTGTGGAAACCGCTCCCTAGCGAAATTAGGTCAACTGCTTCCTTTCCTTTAGGGAAAAATTGAAAGGCCAACATACAGGGCGTTGCAATAGTCCAGCCTAGACGTGACCGTGGCATGGATTACTGTTGCTAGAGCCTCATCAGAAAGGTAGGGTGCCAATTGCCTCGCTTGTCGTAGATGGAAAAAGGTCTGTTTGCTGGCAGCAGCGACCTGAGCTTCCATTGTCAGCTGCGAATCCAAAACGACACCCAAGCTCTTAACGGTAGGTGAAGGAGATAGGGCAGCACCATCGAAGGTGGGTAGCAAATGGGTCAGACCAATCGAGCGGCCATGCCAGAGAATCTCAGTCTTCACTGGGTTCACCTTCAGTCTACTAGCACATAGCCAGTTCGACAGAGCTTCCAGACATAAGGTGAAATTGTCTGGTATTGACGTTGCTCCAGGCTCCAAATGCAGAAGGAGTTGGGTGTCATCCGCATATTGATAGCAGTCTAGGCCGAAACTCCAAGCCAAACTAGCAAGGGGTCTAACATAGATGTTGAGGAGAAGAGGAGAGAGAATTGCACCTTCGGGTACCCCACATAGGAGGGGAGATCTTTCAGAGACTTGATCCATATACTCCACGCATTGGCTCTGGTTTCGGAGAAATGAGTCGAACCAATTGAGGGCCTGATCGTGAACTCCGGACATGGCAAGATGGTGAATCATTAGATCGTAGTCAACGATGTCAAATGCTGCGGTAAGGTCAAGAAGTACCAGGAGCGCTGATCCGCCGCTATCAGACTGGCGACGATGACAATGCTATGGGAAATGATGACAATGCTATATGGGGAATGGACTATGGACAGGCTTCAGACTAAGTCATTGGTCGTAGAACTCAGATTTAGATATGGCCAACCAATTTAGTACTATTTTAAATGGATTTTAATGTTTTACTTATTATGTAACTGCTGTTTTATTTGTTTGTATATGGGGGGCATCAAATTATTGCCGCCTTGAGTCCGACCTGAGTCCCCCTCCGGGGGTTGAGAAGGGCGGGGTACAAATATTTGAAATAAATAAATAAATACATTTGGGGATTTAGCTATGGGGATTATCATAAGCGCCTGATGTCTAGCATTTACCAAGCCAACTTGTGGTATAGGTTTTTGAATATTGGACTAGGAGACGTTACTGCACCAGGCTGTTACACCATCATAGTGCTTCAGCCTTATCTCATGAGATTCATTCCACTGGAGCCCCCGGTGGCGCAGTGGGTTAAACCCCTGTGCCGGCAGGACTGAAGACCGACAGGTCAGGTTTGAATCCGGGGAGAGGCGGATGAGCTCCCTCTATCAGCTCCAGCTCTTCATGCAGGGACATGAGAGAAGCCTCCCACAAGGTTGATAAAACATCAAATAATCTGGGTGCCCCCTGGGCAACGCCCTTGCAGTCAGCCAATTCTCTCACACAAGAAGTGACTTGCAGTTTCTCAGGTCGCTCCTGACACGACAAAAGAAAATCCAGTTACTGTTGTATTGCAGGGTCATTGAAAAAAAAATTCACACTCGAAATAACAACCACACTTTCCAGAATTTTCCATTACCCCCAGATAGCACGGCCATGGCATACCATCACATATCATGGAGTGCTTCGCTCTGTTTGGTTTTTTTTCCAGACTTGGTGCCACCACCTTCTTTGCTGATTTCTTGTGAAATGTAGAGAAGTATTTGTATATCTCACAATCGTAAAGGTTTTCACTTGACATTAAGTTCAGCCGTGTCAGACTCTGGGGGTTGGTGCTCATCTCAATTTTTCAGCCAAAGAGCCGCTGTTGTCCGTAGACATCTCCAAGGTTATGTGGCCAGCATGACTGCATGGAGCATCGTTACTGCATGGAGCTCACCCTGCTCTCTGGATACGAACCAGTGACTTTTCAGTCAGCAAGTACAGCAGCTCAGTGGTTTAACTCACTGCTCCACTAGGGGCACATGTGGGACATTAGAGAAGCCTCCCACAAGGATGGCAAAACATCAAACATCTGGGCGTCCCCGGGGCAACGTCTTTGCAGACCGCCAATTTTCTCACACCAGAAGCGACTTGCAGTTTCTCAAGTCGCTCCTGACACACAAAAAATTGCAACATGTTAAAATTACATGAAGAGTTACAAATGGTTTAATGAGTCAATCATTTTTGAGTCAGAAACAAATCTAAAAAAGACCTCTGCAAATGGAGAATATCTCATTAGGCCTTATGTTACAGAGTCAGAAGTCTGGGAATGACTGATGCTAGGGGCTGTTTGCGTACAGGGAGAGGCAACTAACAGTAATTTTTTAAAAAATCTATGTCCCTCCCTTTCATAGAATCAAGAGTTGGAAGAGACCTCATGGGCCACCCAGTCCAACCCCCTGCCAAGAAACAGGAATATTGCATTCCAATCACCCCTGACAGATGGCCATCCAGCCTCTGTTTAAAAGCTTCCAAAGAAGGAGCCTCCACCACACTCCGGGGCAGAGAGTTCCACTGCTGAACAGCTCTCACAGTCAGGAAGTTCTTCCTCATGTTCAGATGGAATCTCCTTTCTTGTAGTTTGAAACCATTGTTCTGCGTCCTAATCTCCAGGGAAGCAGAAAACAAGCTTGCTCCCTCCTCCCTGTGATTTCCTCTCACATATTTATACATGGCTATCATATCTCCTCTCATCCTTCTCTTCTTTAGGTTAAACATGCCCAGTTCCTTAAGCCGCTCCTCATAGGGCTTGTTCTCCAGACCCTTGATCATTTTAGTCGCCCTCCTCTGGACACATTCCAGCTTGTCAATATCTCTCTTCAACTGTGGTGCCCAGAATTGGACACAATATTCCAGGTGTGGTCTAACCAAAGCAGAATAGAGGGATAGCATGACTTCCCTAGATCTAGACACTATGCTCCTATTGATGTTGGCCAAAATCCCATTGGCTTTTTTTGCCGCCACATCACATTGTTGGCTCATGTTTAACTTGTTGTCTACGAGGACTCCAAGATCTTTTTCACATGTACTGCTCTCGAGCCAGGCATCGTCCCCCATTCTGTATCTTTGCATTTCAAGGAGTAAGCATTTTATTCCTGGTTGCAGAGATATAGTAATTTCAAATTGGGTTCATCTTTTTTAAACACCCTATGTATAAGTGTGTATGAATGTGTGTATATTATTTATACAAGATACATAAACACAAACAATATAATAGAGCAGGCATGGGCAAACGGGCCCTTCGGGTGTTTTAAACTTCAACTCCCACCATTCCTAAGAGCTGGTTGGAGTCACAAACACCTGGAGCACCCAAGTTTGCCCATGCCTGTAACAGAGCATCAAGGAGCGCACACTGTGATGACCCCCCACCCCCAGAGAAAAACAAGAAAACTACTTCTCAGAAATGAGATTTCCACTTTGTTGAACATTTATTTTTCATGTTTAACTTAATTTAGTTATCACAGTTTCCTACATTAAAATATTTCATGCTATCTCCCCATCCCCATGATTCCCCCCCTCTTCTGTCCAGAGAAAAATATAGAATTGACACAACTTTGATGGAATGCGCTAGAGTAAAGAAAAGGCTACTGAACCCAAGATACAGAGCACACAGACCAAAACAATACGAAGGAGATCTGCATAGGAGAGAGCATAGGAGGGCTGCGGAAGGGAGACGCTGGATCCAGCACAGTCTACACTGCCTGAGCCATCTCACAAGCCCACCTGGCAGGATCCTGCCAACAGTTTGCAAGCTGGGTCGCTGAAGCTGAAGTGCTGGGAGTGGCCCCAAGGAATGGCCTGGAAAGCAAAATCAAGGCAAAGACACGCAGATCCTATTGGCCCCTGGGCTTTGAATTCCACTGAGGCGCATTCCATACAAGCGCTTGGCTGCCAATCACACACAGGACAAATGCCACAGTATATTTTTCGTCTTCTCATCCAGTTTCATACGGCTAGCCAATTTCTTATTTGGAAGGTCGCTTCATTACAAACCCAAGGTCAGGTGTGGTTCAAAACTCAGTGTCATCCAAAGGGCTGATATAATAACAGAATTTAAAATATCCCTTCACATATGGAGTTTGCCTTCACTTTCTTTTTCCTATCTCATTTAGTCCAAGCCTGCCTAGACTAACAAATCATAAACCCCAACCTATTTTCCAAGGGAAAAGTTATATTACAATTGGGTGTGCCTCAGTTTTGTTCAAACATTGATCCTCAGGCTGGTTATAAAGGCTAACACTGTTCAAAATATTCGGTCGCTACCAACACTGCACTTCTACCAGCATAGCTTTGCAACCCCAATAATTTTGGAAAAAGTGGGTGTGAGATCCCTATTTTGCTACTGTTTCACATTACTGTCCACATCTGAACCAATGTGTGGACAGAAAGTGTTAAACCGGCCAATCGGAGTAGTCAGCAGTGACCCTCAGGCCAAAATTTACAAAAGAGGTAGGAATCATGTACCTGTCCATTCAGCAAGAACTGGGCAGTGCAAACATTGCAAGGTCTTTGTAAAATTTCTCAGCCATTATTGAAATGGGGGGTGGGAGGGGGTTAGCAAACTGAATTGCCGTTACAACTAATACATTCATTCTTTCTCTCATTCTGTTGGCATGTCTACATAGAAGATATTCAGTCCTATGCAACACGCCTGGAGCAGCGGAAATTCGGATGGACCAAGAAGGCCAAGCCAAATAGAGGTTTTCCTCAACACCATCTCTTCTGTGGCTATTATTAACTTTTCAGGCTAATAAACCAAGTATTTTCTGATCCCCCCTTAAGAGTTCAAATTAAGGGTTGTGAATACAGTTCATTTCCCCCTTTCTATAGACCTGTCAACCACTCGAGACCCAGGAGCTTTAGAAAGAGAATATTTTAAACTCTGTTATCAGCTTAAAACATCAGGAACACTGGCACAAATATGTCACTTATTCTTGGTTTTAATTACAGGGATGACAAGTAAACACCAACACAAGGGAAGAAAAACCCAGCGTTTTTGTGGAGCTGAAGGTGCAAACTAGTGCTTTGCGGTGGAGTCTCGGGGGTAGAACTCTGCCAGCGTACTCTGAGGGATCCGCTTCAGCATCTCCTTGGGGAAGATGCGCAGCAGCTGCCAGCCAATGTCCAAGGTCTCGTAAACAGTGCGGTTTTCGTAGGGCCCTGAGAAAGGAAGAAGCACTGCCACAGTCACATATGAGTACAGACCACACTTTGAGGCAAGAAGGGCACTTTTAATGGCTCAGGTCCAGGCTACTAGGAAGACCATAGTTTTCCATACAAACCTGTGCACGGTTTGAGATTTTCTGGGCAGAAGTTTTCCCCCCTGACCTGGGTATATCTCACGAGTCAAACTGTGAATCCCGCTCGCCATGTCACTTTATGTGGCTCTCTAGATCCTGGACTACACATTTTCGGCTCTGCTGATTGACACAACCGCATCTCCCCTAATTAACCTGTTGGTGAGGCCCTCGCCAACAGTGCAAGCAAGTACTGTCGAAGGCTTTCATGGCCGGAATCACTGGGTTGTTGTAGGTTTTTTTGGGCTATATGGCCATATTCTAGAGCAGGGGTCCTCAAACTTTTTAAACAGAGGGCTGGGTCACAGTCCCTCAAACTGTTGGAGGGCCGGATTATAATTTGAAAAAAAACATGAATGAATTCCTATGCACACTGCACATATCTTATTTGTTGTGCAAAAAACACTTATAAACAGTACAATCATTAAATAAAGAACAATTTTAACAAATACAAGCTTATTAGTATTTCAATGGGAAGTGTGGGCCTGCTTTTGGCTGATGAGATAGGATTGTTGTTGTGTGCTTTCAAATAATTTCAGACTTAGGTTGACCCTGAGCAAGGGCCGGGTAAATGACCTTGGAGGGCCATATCCGGCCCTCGGGCCTTAGTTTGAGGACCCCTGTTCTAGAGGCATTATCTCCTATTTTGTTTCATTATGTTCTGTCTTTTATTTATTTATTTACGACATTTATATGCCGACCTTCTCACCCTGAAGGGGATTGAGAGTGGCCTACAAGGTATATATTACATATAATATGTTATATTATTAGCATAGTACAATATCAGCATTCAACATTGCTATATTGCACCATACCACTATAGCGTAATTTTATATTACTTGTTATGTTATTACCGATCTTATTTTATTTTGCTTATATTATTCATTGTATTTACTTATGTTGTAAGCCACCCTGGGTTGTTCCAGGAGATGGGGCGGGGTAAAGGTAAAGGTTTTCCCCTGACATTAAGTCCAGTCATGTCCGACTCTGGAGGTTGGTGCTCATCTCCATTTCTAAGCCAAAGAGCCGGCGTTGTCTGCAGACACCTCCAAGCTCATGCGACTGGCATGACTGCATGGAGTGCCGTTACCTTCCTACCAAAGAGGTACCTATTGATCTACTCACATTTGCATGTTTTCAAACTGCTAAGTTGGCAGAAGCTGGGGCTAATAGCGGAAGCTCACCTCACTCCCCGGATTTGAACCTGTGACATTTCGGTCAACAAGTTCAGCAGCTCAGCTGTTTAACCCACTGCGTCACCAGGAGCGGGATATAAATATTGTTGTTGTTGCTATTATTATTACAATCTCTGTATTCCTCATGATTAGATATCATGACTAGAGTGACTTGTGATTTTGTTATTGTATGCCAGTAAAAGCTGTTGTTGTGTTGTGATACTGTAACATTTTGTTCCGTTTAGTCAGGAGAGTGGGATTTGAATTTAGATGTAAGGCCTATGGATAGAATGTCTGACTTTAAAATGTTTTAACCTTTCTCCACCCTCAGAGACACAAAGGCTGTTGGACTGCAATTCCAATCATCCCAGTCCACACGTCAGAATCAAAAAACTTATTTTATACTGTAAATGTATTATTATTATTATTAACAACTGTAAGCTACTTTGAGTCTCAAATCAAGAAAAATGTGGAATCGATTATCATGATACTATTTTCTGTCTCTAGCCATTTGCTTTTCCCAGGTACCTGAAATATGAGGGACCTACCCTGAGCAATGAAGTTCCTCTCAAACTTCTGCAGGAATTCAAGATAGAGAAGATCATCTGAAGTAAGTGCCTCCTCTCCTACAACAGCTTTCATAGCTTGAACATCCTTTCCAATGGCATAGCAGGCATACTAGAGAGGAAAAAAGTGAAAAGCTACAAATAAGGCTTATGAATCTTAACAACAAACAAATTTATTATAACATAAAGTTCCACAGTCTGGAATCTGGGACACAAAGCCAAGAAAAATGGTTTAAAGCAATATGGACTGAGAACTGATTTAAAATTAGGAATCCTATAATATAATATAATATAATATAATATAATATAATATAATATAATATAATGCAGTGGTTCTCAACCTGGGGTCCCCAGATGTTTTTGGCCTACAACTCCCAGAAATCCTAACAGCTGGTAAACTACCTGGGATTTCTGGGAGTTGTAGGCCAAAAACATCTGGGGACCCCAGGTTGGGAACCACTGATATAATGTAATGTAATATAATATATTGTATATACATATTATATTTATAATATTGTAATGTAATGCAATATAATACTACTAATAATAATATATTATAATTATATATTTATATTACATGTAATATTACTAATAATATTACAATATAATGGTATAGTACAATATAGTAAAACAGTAGATGTGGCTCTTAATGAGACATGCCGTATTATCACGGGGTGTCTGCGCCCTACACCACTGGAGAAATTACACTGTTTAGCCGGTATTGCACCACCTGACATCCGCCGGGAAGTAGCAGCCAATAGTGAAAAGACCAGGGCAGTGACATCTCCGGCCCATCCCCTGTTTGGGTATCAGCCAGCACGTCAACAACTTAAATCAAGAAATAGTTTTCTAAGATCTACAGAGACACTCGCTGGAACATCTCAGCAAGCGAGAGTCCAAAAGTGGCAGGCTCAAACCCAGAACCTCAATCAATGGCTGATACCAAATGAGAGACTCCCTCCTGGGAACACAGAAAACTAGGCAACTTGGAAGGCACTGAACAGACTGCGCTCTGGCACTACAAGATGCAGAGCCAACCTTAAGAAATGGGGCTACAAAGTGGAATCCACGACATGCGAGTGTGGAGAAGAGCAAACCACTGACCACCTGCTGCAATGCAACCTGAGTCCTGTTACATGCACAATGGAGGACCTTCTTATAGTAACACCAGAGGCACTCCAAGTGACCAGATACTGGTCAAAGGACATTTAATCAACTACCAAGCTTGCAAACTTTGTGTTTTGTTTGTTTGTATGTTTGTTTGTTAAAAAATGCAATACAACTGTTTGGCTTGCTTCTGATATGATAGATAAATAAATAAGTACAATATAGTAATATTTAATACTGATATTGTACTATGCTAATCACATAATATATTGTATGTATATATATCTTGTAAACCGCTCTGAGTCCCCTTCGGGTTGAGAAGGGTGGCATTTAAATGTCGTAAATAAATAAACCCTAAGGCAAACAAAATTGTATTTCATTACAATATTGCTCACAATATTCTCCTCAATTTCCTCTGCCCATTCTCTATCTTGAAATATGCATGTGAATGACAAACATCAAACCTACCAATTGGTTTGAAACCTCAGCATGATCTTTCCTTGTCATTCCCTCTCCAATAGCAGATTTCATCAATCGAGACAAAGAGGGAAGGACATTGATAGGTGGGTAAATCTGCAAGAGGAAAACATGTTTTTACAATGACATTCCTCAAATGTCAGAAATAGAATCTTTAGGATCAGTTTTCATTACAAGCAGTGAACATGCAATCCAACTGAATATTCATATAAGAAACAAGTTGTAAGCCTGCACCCAGAAACCTGCACCCAGTCTTAGGCGAGCTCTAAATCAGTGGTTCTCAACCTGTGGGTCCTCAAGATGTTTTGGTCTTCAACTCTCAGAAATCCTAACAGCTGGTAGTAATCTGGCTGGGATTTCTGGGAGTTGTAGGCCAAAACATCTGGGGACCCACAGGTTGAGAACTATTGCAAATAGATTCACTGAAATCAAAACAACTAGTTACGACTCATTTAAATCTCACTGATTTTTATGGGTCTTAAAATATAAAGAAATCTGGATCCAACCCACTTCCCCTGAGGTTGTTGTTTGCTAGATATCTAATATACTGACCTGTCTGTTGTGCAGCTGTCTGTCTACATAGATCTGGCCTTCAGTAATGTATCCTGTCAAGTCAGGAATAGGGTGGGTAATGTCTGCAAAAAAAGAAATATTAATGATTTTAGGTGGCTAATCATGGCAACATATAATTTTGTTATGAAGTACAGAGAGGCTAATCGAACCAGAGGATGAGAAAATGAAACTGGGCCTTTATCAAGACAGCCCAGAGCAGTGAGGCCTCAAAAGCTGTCAAAATTTGGATTGTGGCCATTATTAGGGGGGAAAAAAAGAAACAATTCAAAAATATTGTTAATTTCTATTGATAATGACCTTAAAGAATCAACAACTGACACTGTAAACATTTCTTCCTGAATCTGCATTGGAAACAGCTCTGGTGCAACTATCTCCAATCCGTTAGGACAGTGTTTCTCAACCTGGGGGTCAGGACCCCTGGGAAGGTCACGTGGGGGTTTCAAAGGGATCGCCAAGGACCATCAGAAAACACAGTATTTTCTGTTGATCATAAGGGTTCTGTGTGGGAAGCTTGGCCCAATTCTGTCATTGGTGGGGTTCAGAATGCTCTTTGATTGTCCAAGCAACTGCAACTCTCAAATGCCAAGGTCTATTTTCCCCAGCAGTGTTCACATTTGGGCATATTGAGTATTCGTGCCAAGTTTGGTCCAGATCCATCATTGTTTGAGTCCACAGTGATCTCTGGATGTGGGTGAATCACACCTCCAAAACTCATGGCCAATGCCCACCAAACCCTTCAGTATTATCTGTTGGTCATGGGAGTTCTGTGTGCCAAGTCTGGGTCAGTTCCAACTTTGGGGAAGTTCAGAATGCTCTTTAATTGTAGGTTAACTATAAATCTCAGCAAACCTTAACTCGCAAATGACAATATGAATCCCCTCCCAACCCCACCAGTATTCTAATTTGGGCATAATGGGTATTTGTGCCAAATTTGGTCCAGTGAATGAAAAGCTATCCTGCATATCAGATATTTACATTACAATTCATACCATAGCAAAATTACAGTTATGAAGTGGCACTGAAAATAATTCGATGGTTGGGGGGTCACCACAACATGAGGAACTGTATTAAGGGGTCGCGGCATTAAGAAGATTGAGAAACACTGTGTTAGGGATAGTCACATACAAAAGATGGGAGGAATTCTGAATCCGGAAATGTGCCTAGATGTAAACAGTGGCTAGAAGAGGCCTTACCATCATTGGGCATAGTAAGGATAGGAATCTGGGTAATGGACCCATTCCGGCCTTCAACTCGCCCGGCTCGTTCATAGATAGTGGCCAAATCTGTGTACATGTAACCAGGGAAGCCACGTCGGCCTGGCACTTCTTCCCTGGCTGCTGAGACCTTTAGGGATTTGAGACAAAAATAAAAGTTAGGAAATGTTGAGACCATCTCATGGACAGCATTAACATTCCTGCTCTGGAACAAATGGTAAGCTTTTTGATGCAGGTTTATGCTGAGCCAAAGATCACCAGAAAGTTAATCCTTTTCCTTTTATTAACGTTGAGAATGTTAATTTCTCAGAACAGGGACCAAGGTTTCATGTTTACATGATGAAAGCACAGATGTATACTGTCTATGCTGCAATAATTTGCAAGGTAACTGCTGTTGAACAAGCAACATTTGTGATGCAAAGTTGAAGGATTTGTGTTCAAAATCTAAAGGAACAAATGCTGCAAAGAATTAGAAGTATGGAAAGCAGAGAGAGTAGGAAGCAGCCCTTGATAATCATTCTTCCTGTATTAAATTCAGACATCCAGGTCTGCAACTTGCTTGACTAGTGGCAATTGGGTGTTCAATTTGCAACATTAATCCGTATTAATGTAAAGCACAACATTTTAAAAATAACATATATTATATAGAACCAACACTCCAGAGGTCAGAAGCACTCTGGCAAGAAACAGCATCTTAGTCAGAAGAATGCCAGAACATAGAATCATAGAACTGAGCTGACCTAGAATCATAGAGTCGGAAGATACCTTGTGGGCCATCCAGTCCAACCCCCTGCCAAGAAGATGGAAAATTTCATTCAAAGCACCCCCGACAGATAGCCATCCAGCCTCTGTTCAAAAGCGTCCAAAGGAGACTCCACCATACTCTGGGGAAGAGAGTTCCACTGCTGAACAGCTCTCACAGTCAGTAAGTTCTTCCTAATGTTCAGGTGGAATCTCCTTTCTTGTAGTTTGAAGCCATTGCTCTGCGTCCTAGTCTCCACGGCAGCAGAAAACAAGCTTGTTCCCTCCTTTCCATGACTTTCATATACATATTTATATATGGCTATTATGTCTCAGCCTTCTCTTCTTGAGGCTAAACATACCCAGTTCTTTAAGTCACTCCTCATAGGGCTTGTTCTCCAGACCCTTGATCATTTTAGTCACCCTCCTCTTGACACATTCCAGCTTGTCAATATCTCTCTTCAATTGTGGTGCCCAGAATTGGACACAGTGTGATTCCAGGTGTGGTCTGACCAAGGCAGAATAGAGGGGTAGCATGACTTTCCTGGATCTAGACACTATACTCCTATTTATGCAGGCCAAAATCCCACTAGCCTTTTTAGCCACTGCATCACATTGTTGGCTTATGTTTAACTTGTTGTCCACGAGGACTCCAAGATCCTTTCCACACGTACTGCTGTCAAGCCATGCATCTTTTAATACTTGTCCTCTCTAATCTTATAGTGCCCACCATATTCCTGGTTACTGGCTGTAGAGGTTGGTTGGATACACTTTTATGATGTTTTTATATTCTGCTGTTTCTAACTGTTTTAATTAGAATGCTTATGTTATATTATATATTATGTTTTTCACTGTGTTTTAGGTGGTAAATTTTGTTGTATGATGGGCTTGGTCCCCTTGAAAGCCGTCCCGAGTCCCTTCAGGGAGATGGTGGCGGGGTATAAAAATAAAGTTGTTGTTATTACTATTATTACTACTACAATGTCATTAGCATCTCATGTTTACCTAAATGTTTTGTTCTCAGTAGAAGGAGCAGTATATACAGGCAAATAAAAATTTGTTTTAGTTGCAAAGGATGCATTAATTCAAGGTACAACCTATTCCCAATTTTTCCTTCACTTCTCTACAAACTGACCTCCATAATCACATTTAAATTAATTAAGAGTATCACCAAAATTAGATCTCTCCTTAGAAATCCCCACACCTCTCTGAGTTTCTAATCCATTTGCATGCAAGGCAGAAACTGATCTGTCGAAAAGGATAAGTACCTCTCTCAGAGCTTCTGCATAGGAGCTCATATCCGTCAAAATGACCAAGACATGCTTCTCACACTGATAAGCCAAGAACTCTGCTGTGGTCAGAGCAAGGCGAGGGGTGATGATACGCTCAATGCTGAAAAAGGACAATGGAATCCAATTAATATTGTCACAAAATAGAGATCAACATCGAATACTTAAAAAGGACTGTTCAGAGAAAACAAAGCTAACACAAGAGACAAAGCTGTACTGAGTATCATTCAATAGTTACCTTCTAGAAATTAACAGAACAGATATGCTTTTATAGTTAGGCAGCTAAGATGTAGCAGTCTAAAATTTAAAGTCTTTTTGAACAGCCTTCACAGAATGGCTTTTCTTTCACTGGAAAGAGAAAGCAAGGCTGTCTCATTATCTCCTGGGGTATTCTTGTTCCTTCTTGATGCCATCAGACATCCACATGTGTAAAGAGTGGAACTATACATACTTATGAGCCTGCTAGGCTATTAAAACCATTGTTGAAATCCTTGCTCTGGTCAGCATCCATCTGTGTAAAGCTGTTGAATACTAAAGATGGGGCCTTTTACACTGTCATATTATCCAGCTTCAGAAAGCAGATTAACTGCATTGCATGAGATTATATGGCAGTGTAGACTCAAATAATTCAGTTCAGTGCAGTTAATCTGCATTTGAGACACTGAATTGTTGCCAATTTGTGAACCGCTCCGAGTCGCCTCTGGGCTGAGAGGGGCAGTTTATTTCTTTATTTACAGTATTTATATTCCGCTCTTCTCACCCAGCAGGGGACTCACGGTGGATTACAATGTAAATATACATGGCATATATAGACAGACACAGAGGCAATTTAACATTCCAGCTTTTTTGGTGAGGGTATTCTGGCCACCAGGGGAGCTGTCACTTCACCGTCCATTTGTGACACTGAGGAAGTACTTCCTCATTCTTTGCATGCTTGCTGGAGATTTTTATGGTGTCATAAATTAGTTTATTTATTATTTCTTTTATTTCACAGTTTTCTATACCGAGCTTCTCAACCTCATTGAGGGACTCAGCCCGGTTTCCAGCCATAAAAGCATATACACTCATTAAAATATCATATATCACAATTACAAAAACAACTTTAAAAACACTATATATAAAACTACAGTGGTCAGTCGTCCTATTAAGATGGGTCTACATCAACTTCCATCCAGGGTCCTATGGTCTTGTCTCATTCATTGAAGGCCTGACTCCACAGCCACGTCTTCACCAGTTTCCTAAATGTTAGGATGGATGGGGCGGTTCTGGCCTCCAGAGGGAGAGAGTTCCAGAGTCGCGGGGCTACCACCGAGAAGGCCCTGTCCCTCGTCCCCATCAGGCGTGCTTGCGAGGCCTGTGGGACCGAGAGCAGGGCCTCTCCAGATGATCTTAATAATCTTGATGGTTCGTAGGGGAGAATACGTTCGGAGAGGTAAACAGGGCCGGAGTCGTTTAGGGCTTTATAGGTCAACACCAGTACTTTGAATTGTGCTCGGAAGCTAATTGGCAGCCAATGGAGCTGGCGTAACAGCGGAGTGGTATGCTCCCTGTATCCAGCCCCCGTTAGTAATCTGGCTGCCGCGCGTTGGACTTGCTACAGCTTCAGGGCAGTCTTCAAAGGCAACCCCACGTAGAGAGCGTTGCAGTAGTCTAAGCGGGATGTAACCAAAGCGTGTACTACCGTGGCCAAGTCAGCCCTCCCAAGGTACGGACGCAGCTGGCGCACAAGTTTTAATTGTGCGAATGCTCCCCTGACCACCGCTGAGACCTCGGGTTCCAGGCTCATCGATGAATCCAGGAGAACTCCCAGACTGCGTACCTGAGGTTTCAGGGGGAGTGTGACCCCGTCCAGCACAGGCTGTAACCCCGTACCCTGTTTGGTCTTACGACTGACCAGGAGTACCTCTGTCTTGTCTGAATTTAGTTTCAATCTGTTGTCCCTCATCCAGTCTGAGACAGCGGCCAAGCACCGGTTCATGACCTGAACAGCCTCCTTAGTGGTAGGTGGAAAAGAGTGATAAGAGTTGGACATCATCTGCGTACAGATGACATCGCACCCCAAAACTCCGGATGATCTCTCCCAACGGCTTCATGTATATGTTAAACAACATAGGGGACAGTATTGAGCCCTGTGGGACTCCACAGTGCAATGCCGAGGAGTCGAGCAGGAGTCCCCTAGTGACACCTTCTGGGAGCGACCCTTGAGAAAGGACTGGAGCCACTGCAAGGCAGTACCCCCAAGACCCATTCCCGCGAGGCGTCCCAGAAGGATACCGTGGTCGACGGTATCGAAGGCCGAAGAGAGGTCCAGCAAAACCAACAGGGACACACTCCCCCTGTCCAGTTCCCGGCGCAGATCATCAACTAAGGCGACCAAGGCTGTCTCAGTACCATGTCCCGGCCTAAAGCCAGACTGTGACGGATCTAGATAGTTTGTGTCCACCAGGAATTCCTGGAGTTGCGAGGCCACCACACGTTCCAGGACTTTGCCCAAGTAGGGGAGATTGGAGACTGGCCAAAAGTTGACGAATTGAGTGGGGTCTAGTGATGGTTTTTCAACAGCGGTTTTAAGCTGGCTGGAATCTTGCCTTCCTGAAGGGAGGCATTAACCACCACCTTTACCCACTCTGCCAAACCCCCTCTGGCTTCTTTTACCAGCCAGGAAGGGCAGGGGTCTAGGATGCATGTGGTAGGTCTCGCCTCTCCCAGAACCCTGATGATCTCATCGAGTTGAACAGATTGAAACGAATCCAACAAAATTGGACAAGCAGATGCTTGAGTTACATCCTCAGAGACTGCAGTTAATGTGGTGTCAAAGGCCGCGCGGATCAAAGCGACTTTGTCCGCAAAGAACTGAGCAAATGCTTCACATTGCGCTGCCGAGTCGTCAGGGGACCCACTCGAGGTGGGATTCAACAACCCTCTGACTACTCGGAACAGCTCTGCCGGACGGTTCCTTGCGGACGCAATATTGGCCAAGTAGAACGCATTTTGCGCGGCCTCTATTGCTGCGCCATACGCCCTTAGATAAAGGCGTAGACGTGTTCAGTTTGGCTCGCTGGGCTTTTTCCTCCACACGCTCTCTAGCCATCTCTTTGTTCGCTTTAGCTCCACCAACTCCTCGTTGAACCAAGGGGCAGGTTTCGCTCGGCGACTTAAGAAAGGGCACTCCGGAGCAATCGTGTCTATTGCCCTAGTCAGCTCCCTATTCCAGTGAGTGACCAGGGCATCGACAGAATCACCATCCAAGGCAGCGGAAACATCCCCAAGAGCCATCAGGAGTCCTTCTGGATCCATAAGCTTCCTGGGGCGGACCATCTTAATGGGTCCACCACCCTTGTGGAGGTTAGCAGTTGCAATGAGTCTAAACCTGATCAGATGGTGGTCGGTCCACGGCAAAGGAGAGATTGACAGCTCCTCCACACCGCCACCTTCTTCCCAGCCCTGACAGAAGACCAAGTCAAGTATGTGTCCAGCACAGTGGGTAGGGCCAGATACTAGTTGGGACAGCCCCATAGTTGCCATGGTGGCCATGAAGTCCTGAGCCGCTCCTGAAAGAGTGGACTCCGCATGTACATTGAAGTCCCCCAGCACTACCAGCCGCTGGGACTCCAATGCCAGGCCTGAGACCAACTCTGCAAGCTCAGGTAGGGCGGTTGAGGTGCAGCGGGGTGGTCGGTACACCAACAACAGCCCTATTCTGTCCCGGTCACCTAGCCTCAGGTGGACACATTCAAACAAGGTCGACTGTAAGGCTGGGCCTCCGATCAAGGAGATGGAATCTTTATAGACTATTGCAACTCCGCCTCCCCGCCCCCCGGGTCTCGATTGGTGCTGCACAGCATAACCTGGTGGGCAAAGCTGGGTGAGATTCACCCCTCCAGCCTCGTCCAACCAGGTCTCCGTGATGCACGCCAGATCTGCCTTTTCCTCCAGTATCAAATCCTGGATGATTGATGTTTTCCCATTGACAGATCTGGCGTTCAACAGCACCACCTTCATTCCAGGAGGACCGTCTACCTTGGAACCCACGTTTACCAAGTCAGGAGAACATTTTGGAATTTTCCTCAGCGTTTGTTCACGAATTGGCCGAATTGGTTTTTTCTCTCTCCCTTTCCTGTATCTCCCCCTCCCCATCATAAACTCTATGGGGGCCCCCCGAGGACCGTAACTCTCCCCCTCCCCACCACCCCCTTTCTCTACATCATGACACTCTAGCATTGCACTGTTATATAGCATATCATTAACCCGGTCCGTTGTCAAACTATCAATTTCATCGTTCTTATCGTTCCACTCCTCTGATTCATAGAACCATCTCCAATTTTCCCCGGCCATTCAACCATTAATTGGAGAAAATTATAAAGTGCGTGATGAAAGTGCAAATGCAAGCTTAACACGACAGTCCACAAATAACATTGAAATTAGCAGTCCACAGGAGTTCCACCGTTAATTAAAGTGCTAACCCGTCGTCCGTCGCCAAAGCATGCGGAGGAGTAGGATTACAAAGGCCTTCGTTTCCAGTGCAGTAACATTGGCAAGAGTTCGGCAATTAACAGTATTGAATCCGCAACCAAAAGGGTAAGGGCAGTGGAGGTGCAAATTGTAAAAACAAAGTAGTTTGGGAGGTACAAGCCGCTACTAATGGCCTTCAGACAGCCTGCAGCTGCTGGTAATCTTTCAGTAGTTAGAAGAGTCAGGACCGCCCCAGTCTACAATTACACTACACCGTATTAAATCCACTACCAAATTAAAAACGCAGAGATAATACTAAAAATCAAACAAATGAGTCAGATAGATCTAATTCCCCTATTGGATGGAAGAAGGACGACTGACCCTTGGCAAGCCGAGGGTATATGGTGTCAGCTGATGACTGATGGTTGGGTACAATATTAGTTAAATTAGCCTCCCTGCATACACAGTACTTAAATTTCCTACTTGACAGATGCAACTTTCTTTTGGGCTGCAAAGGTCAACAGCAAGCTACACAAATTGGTTGGAAGCTCACTCTGACCCAGGTTGGCTTCGAACTCATGACCTTTCAGTCAGTGGTAATCTTAATGCAGCTGACTCCCAGCCAGCTGCGCCACAGTCCTGGTATATAAATATAGTAAATAAATAATAATTCTGAAACTGGATTATATGGCAGGGTAGATCCAGCCTCAGTGGTGGCCCCAAATCTACAGAACTCCTTCCCAACAGATAAATGGCTTGCTCTGTGCTATGTCATGTTTAAGACCATTTAAAACACTTATTTTAATTTGCATGTTCACTATATAAACTTTTGTTATGGGGTTATTTTTTAAAAAATGTAAAGGCTTATACATGTGTTATATTGATAGAGAATTGTGCATCTTATTTAGCAAGACTATACTTTTGGAATGCATTCAACACATACAACTTTGCTTAAAAAGGCAGTAACAGACCAATGCAATCTTAGTTTACTCATACTGGATTTTAGTGCATAAACTCAAATCCAATGTTATATTGATACTTGAAGTAGGAGAGTCACCATGTGCAGAGTAATGGAAGAAGGTACTCTTTGGCTCCTCAGCAAACAGAAGAGGAGGATCAGACTAGGCAAAGTCTGATCCACCTCTGAGGATACCATCTATTAAAAAGCTGCAATGTGCCTATAACCTCACATCTTCTAAGGATGCTTGCCATAGATGCGGGCCAAATGTTAGGAGAGAATGCTTCTAGAACATGGCCATATAGCCCGAAAAACCTACAACAACCCAGTGATTCCAGCCAAGAAAGCCTTTGACAATACAATGTGTGCCTATAATTCGCCAGCACAAGCATTGTAGGATCATAGGTAAATTGATGGAGGCTCTCAAAGGTGTAAAGTAGGAAAGATTACTGTTAACTACTACATTAAATTAAAAGACAAGGTTCCCCCTTAAGTCTAGTTGTGTCTGACTCTGTGGGATGGTGCTCATCTCCATTTCTAAGCCAACGGGCCGGTGTTGTCCGTAGCCGGTGTTGTCCACTCATGTGGCCAGCATGAGTGCATGGAGTGCCGTTACCTTCCCACAGAAGAGGTACCTATTGATCTACTCACATTGGCATGTTTTCGAGCTGCTAGTTTGGCAGAAACTGGGGCTAACAATGGGAGCTCACCTCGCTTGCTGGATTCGAACCACCAACCTTTTGGTCAGCAAGTCCAGCAGCTCAATGCTTTAACCCGCTGCACCACCGGGGCCTCCATTAGCCATCCATATTTTCATCTATAAACTGGCACAAATGAGGAATGCAACCTGTTTCCAATACACACTCCAATCAGAAATTGCATTCTCTGTGTGCAAGGTTCTTATTTCCCACAAGCTCTCTTTTTAAGCACCAGTTTCCATTGCAAAATTCTAGGAATCATGTGTTGCAAACCTCAACGTGACTGCGCTCTTCCATTTTTGTCTCTCAGGTGTCTCTGACACAGAATGTTTCTCAATATAATTATGCTTTCTATTCCTTTTCTCTAAAGAACTACAGCCAGCAGCCCCTACAATAAATGGAGTAAAGTTTTCAGGAAATATTTCCAGTTATGAAGAGCATCAGATTTTATGTACGTACGTTGGATCATTAGCCAGGTTCAGGAACAGACACACATTATCCATGGAGCCATTCTCCTCAAAGTCGGATTTGAAGAACCGAGCTGTTTCCATATTTACCTACAGCATCACATTAAGGTAAAGTCAATTACAAAGTCAACCATTATTTTGGCTCCAAAAAGCAAAGCTTAATTCTAACAAAGCAGCCAACTACAAAGCATCATCAATTTGCCCATCAAACTGCTGGGCTCCCTTTCTTTTAGGAGTTTTTTTTAATGGGGGAGGTTTTAAAATGTACGTTAGCTAAGCTTTCACACACAGATGAACAGGAAATAGAAAACAGTCTAATTAAGCCTTTCTTAATTGGAGAAGAATATTAGTGCTTCATCAGATGGACATCATGTGACCCGTTTACATTTGCTGTACTGCTACATGTAATACATCTATATAAGTAAAAATGTAATGTTTGTTTGTGGGATTAACAGAACTCAAAAACCACTGGACAAATTGACACCAAATGCCTACTAACCCAAGGAGTGACCATTACTCAAAAATGATTTTGTCATTTGGGAGTTGTATTTGCTGGGATTTATAGTTCACATACAATCAAAGAGCATTCTTAACTCCACCAATGATGGAATTGAACCAAACGTAGCACACAGGACTTCCATGAACAACAGAAAACAATAGGTTTGGTGGGCATTGACCTTGAGTTTGGGAGTTGTGGTTCACCTACATCTAGAGAGCAATGTGGACTCAAACAATGATGGATCTGAACCAAACTTGGCACAAATATTCCATATGCCCAAATATGAACAAAGATGGAGTTTGGGGGAAATAGACCTTGACATTTGGGAGTTGTAGTTACTGGGATGTATATTTCACCTACAATCAAAGAGATTCTGAACTCTACCAACGATGGAATTGAACCAAATGTGGCACACAGGACTCCCATGACCAACAGAAAACACCAGAAGGGTTTGCTGGGCATTGACCTTGAGTTTGAGAGTTGTAGTTACTGGGATTTATAGTTCACCTACAATCAAAGATGATTCTGAACCTCATCAATGACAGAATTGGGGCAAACTTCCCACACAGAACCCCCATGACCAACAGAAAATACTTAAGGCCATCCAGTCCAACTCCTTTCACCAGGGCAAGAAAACATAATCTAAGCCCTCCTGACAGAGAGCCATCCAGCCATTGATATAGATAGATATGACTAACACAGAGAGATATAGTATCATAGATTTGAAAGGGACCCCTAAAGAAGGACAACTATATGTTGCATGTGCCAGAGTAGGCAAACCAGACAATCTCGACATTAACACTGACAAAGAAACAGCAAGAAATACTGTTTATCCGCAAGCATAAAGAAATTACATATATTAGAAAACACTTTCTCATTACTTTATTTTCCAGATCACCAGACTGGGCCACAACAACACATGGCAGGGGACTGCCATTATTCATTTTCTTTCATTATTAAATTATTAAATATATATCAATGAGGACAAAGTCCCCCAAAGCCTCTTCTGCCACAAAATTCGAAGCAATGTTTTCCCTAAACTCTCCAAATGCATGAAAACATGTGAAAACATCCTCAGGAGCACCCACAACCTATGTTTTCTTTTAGAGTCATATTCAAACTGAGTGGAGTTGTGTCTGTTAAAAGACACAGCTCCACTTCCTGCTGCCATATTGAGAAGGTATGAAGACGAAACAGTTATATTGGCCTTTTTGGAGGATGTGGAGTTCACGGAGGATTTGGGGAAAATATGGCCACCTTCAACCTAGATACACTTTCCAGTTGTCTGGTGCATATTGCTATAGACAGTGAACCTGTATAGCCATTTCATATGTACTTAAGTCACTTACTCCCATAGCAGCAAACACAATGGCAAAGTTCTCTTCACTATAGTCCATCACGTCTTTAGATTTCTTCACCAATCCTGCCTGGCGACAGATCTGAGCTGCTATCTGAAAGTAAAGAAAGTTGAAAATGTACAGTACATCCATTTTCAGGGAGATGATGATTTCAGAGTTTTGCTTTATCACACGTGATTCACAAAATGGCACTTCTGCTTTCGCTTTGGCACACTCTAAAGCACAGTCGCTGATATATCAGGGTGGCTAGCTAAAACCTAAATGTAGGTTGGCAAATTACCTATCTGCTGAATATAAAAAAATACATAAGAAGGGATTTATTTATTTATTTACTTCACTTGTATCCAGTTTTCTCACCCCAGCAGGGGACTCAAAGCAGTTCCCAACACAATTACAGCAAAATTCAGTGCCTCACATATAGAAACCTAACATAATAACAAAAATCAAAAATCATGAACAAAAGCAATACTATCATAACAGTGCTAACAGGCCAAGTGCTGGAAAAAGGATGATTAACATATCGTTACGCAAATTCTCTTCAAATTTTTCTCCAAGCCTTTCACATCAAAACTTCACATCATTTTACTTCTGATGTTAATAGTTTATGGTTGTCAATCCATCCCTCACCAAAATGGAGAAAACTTGAACATCTTACTTTACTAGAATCATAGAGTTGGAATAGACTTTGTGGGCCATCCAGTCCAATCCCCTGCCGAGAAGCAGGAAAATCATATTCAAAGCACCCCAACAGATGGCCATCCAGCCACTAACACACAAACAAGTGCTGTGTTTCTGGACTAGGATGGATTATTCTTATTTTCCTGGGCATTTAAGGCCTGGAAATGCCTTTTTAAAAGCAGGAAGTGTGAAGAAGTAACCTCCTGTTTCAAAAAAGACTTCTCTTGAGCATAAAATTGCCAAGGTCATATCAAAAAGGTGGAAATGCTCCCACATCCTCTAAATGACGTTTGGACAAATTTCTTTTGACCTGTTGGGAATCTCAAAAACACTTTTTAACCACTCTATTTAACAGTATTGAGACTGAAGGTCCACCTTAACCCATAGATCAAATCTACATAGATCTACCCTATTGCTGAAAATCCTGAAATGGTATTTTGGAACTCAATTGGATTGCTCCTTTTCTTCCAATCAAAAAGAAAGTCTGAAGAGCAGAATTAAAAAAATGTTACAGGTTATCCTTGTATTTTTAAACATTAAAATATTCCTGTTCTCCATAAACTAGAAATGGACTTCTCACTAATTTTAGATATTTGGGGTAGTCCACAGGATTTCAGGGCAAAAAATTAAGTTACACTGAAATGGTCTACTCCCACTAAACACAATGTCTTTCATTAGCCAAGAAAGACTTCCTTCTTGCGCAAGTTAATAGCACTCTTCCTAGGTGCCTCTACAGGTTTTTAGAACACTTAGTAAAATGATGTCACTGTATCTTCGGCATAAAATGCCATCAAAGTACCTACCTCATTATGCGGCAACCCAGCAGCAGAGAAAATGGGGATTTTCTGTCCTCTGGCAATACTGTTCATGCCATCTATAGCGGAAATGCCAGTCTGAATCATCTCTTCTGGGTAGATTCGACACTGAGGATTGATTGGTTGACCTTTTTTTCATTTGGAAAGAAGGAAAATGCAGCATTTTTAATCTGCATTAATTTTGAAGTAAAGAATATTAAGCCCATCATCTATTCCTAAATTCAGACACTTATTTGCCAACAGCAATTCTTTATTTTTTAAACAAGCTTAACTGTTTTAGAATTTATTTCTGCCTGACAATCTTTGGGAAAAAGCATTATTGTACTGGTCAACACACATTTTGGTGCCTCAAATATTATACTTGTTTCTGAGTATATCTGACCTGCCAATTCAAAAAATGGCAGCAGTTTCCTTCTATCAGCTCTACGTTTTGAGATGCAGAACATATACCATATGCCAGTCTTCATCTGCTCGCCCATATAGAATTGTGATAGTCATATCTAAGGCCCTTTCTACACCGTCATAAAATCCAGATTATCAAAACAGATAATCCACATTATCTTATTTGAACTGGATTATATGAGTCTATACTGTCATATAACCCAATTCAAAGTAGATAATTTGGATTTTGTATGCCAGTATAGAAGGGGCCTAAGAAACTAGAGCTGTTGTAGTGTATCAGATGCAATTTTCTGAATCAGTACCCCAGAAACAGGCCTAAAAACTAAGGCACCAGGATCTTTTTTCCCCTTTGGTGGGGCTGTGCTATTAATGCCCTATGCGGGGAAAAATCACACCCTTCAAAAATGGGTTGTTTTTTTTTGGGAGGGGGATAACTTCCTTAACCTCTTGTGGATTTTCAAGTCAGAAAAAGTCTTGGCTGGTTTCTTGTTCATTTTTGTGAAGACAGAATTGAATATTGGGATAAAATCTGCAGATAACATTATGGGAGAATTTATGGGAAACGTGCTATGTGACATGATTCCTATCATGAAAACTGTGGCAATATAAATACTACAACAACTGTATGGAGAGCAAACAGAATAAAGCATCAAAGATATACATGACTAAAATTCTCTACTGTCAGTACTGATTCTCAGTGAAGAAGGCTAGGGAGAACCACCCTATTTTTCTTCATTTCTAAAAGGAGGTAGTAGAAGCAACTACTTAGCTTATCTCCCAGCTTCTACAGTATATTTTCACTGAACGGCTATTTTTATCATGCTGACCAGGAGCTTTCACACAATGAATCAGAAAGCTCATTTCTGGAACATTAATGAGCAAATCCTGTGTTAACAAGGTTGTAAACATACCCATGATATCCAAGTAGTCTTCAGCCAAGACCATAGGGCCTCTGTCGATGGGTTTCCCTGATCCGTTAAACACACGCCCTGCGAGCACAAGAGACAAGCTATGTCAACAGAGCAGAAATTATTTTCATGTGGGAGAAACTGACAACTTTCTCAATATATACCCACCAAGCATATCTTCAGATACTGGGGTTCGAAGGATATCCCCAGTAAATTCACAAGATGTTCTCTTAGCATCTATTCCTGAAGTTCCTTCAAAAACCTTAAATAAAAAGTAAATGCTTTAATACATATTATTGTATTAAATAATCTCTTGTAGTTAGGCAGGTCGATAAGGTCACAAATAGAAATGTAATCAAAGGAGAGGTTAGCATAGAGCATCTTAATTATGATTGAGCGGCATAAGGGGGTTACTGCTGTGATTCAAGACAATTCTGAGTTTAACCCATTTTGAATGTAGAAACAAAACAAGCCAGGAATCACCATGGGAAATATAAATAATAAGCTAATGCAAGACAATAAAGCAGAGTTGTGCAACATATCATGTGCATGATATGTTTTTGGAAAACTCTCATAGCCCTCTCCCTCTAAGACCACAATGATGGTAAACCTGCTGCTATTATTACCAAAATTCAGTAGCTATGGTCAAACTTCTTAGTGCCGCTGCAAATGCTGACAGAATATGAAGGCAGCTCTGTCTGATTGAGGAAACTTAGGGCAATACTTCTAATACCAAGAGTTCTGCTTCTATAGAAGATAAACTCAAAGGAAACACCTGCATATCAAACACAATGCATCCCCATTTACCTGAACTACAGCTTTGGATCCACTGACTTCTAGCACCTGCCCACTTCTCTTTGTTCCATCTGGTAACGTCAAATGCACAATCTCTGCATACCTAGGAAACTAAAAGGCAATTAATGAAAGTCAGGCAAGCCCAGAAAAAAAATACTCATACATAAGCAAGAATGTCGGTCTTTGTTTTAGGTTCCAACATGAACTGAATCCAAAAGCTAAATCTGCTTTTTTAGTATTTAAACACAGACTGGTCAGAATTTTCACCACTCCTCTCACAAGGATTCATCTTGAAACTTCAACAGTCATAATGGTGACTTGCAGGCCAGCCTTCCTTAATAGTTACTGTAGTTGTTCTTCGACTGACGACAAGAAGTTTTGTCTAAGGGTGCATCTAAATGGTAGAATTCATGCACTTTGAAACCACTTTCACTACTATGGCTCAATGCTATGGAATCATGGGAGTTGAGAGACTCCCCCCCCCCTGGGCACACAGAAAACTCAGTGACTTGGAAGGCACTGAATAGACTGCGCTCTGGTACCAGGAGATAGAAATGGGGCTACAAAGTGGAATCCACGACATGCGAGTGTGGAGAAGAGCAAACTACAGACCACCTGCTGCAATGCAACCTGAGCCCTGCCACAAGCACAATGGAGGACCTTCTTGCAGCAACACCAGAGGCACTCCAAGTGGTCAGATACTGGTCAAAAGACATTTAATCAATTACCAAGCTTGCAAACTTTGTGTTTTGTTTGTTTGTTAAAAAATGAAATGCAACTGTTTGATCTGCTCCTGACACGATAAATAAATAAATGGGAGTTGCAGTTTTACAAGATCTTTAGCCTTCTCTGTTAAGGAGTGCTTGTGCACATCTGTTCTAAGTCAGTGGGTGTAAATGAGACCACATTTGCAGAATGGAGTTATAAAACATTAAAATGTAGATTTACCTTCACTTGATCCAAGATTACTAGTGGCCCATTGACTCCAGATACTGTCTTATATGCTGGGGAAGAAAATGACATTTAGACAATTTAATACAATTCTGATTGTTGAGAAATACAAACATGTTGATATGCACTAATAGAAGTGTTCAAAAATGGTTGAATGCTTCCAAGATTGCCCAATGTTTAAATTCAAACTCACATGACCTGTGAAAAGAGAAGCACTTTCATGAGCAAAACGGCTTTATCAGGCTCACAAGGCGGTGCAGTAATCATTAATCAGCTGTCCCAGGAACACAGGGAAAGGATGAGCATACCGGATTATTCCAAGAATAGGATAACTGACTAATAAGACTATGCACACACTCCAATAAACAAAGTGCACTTTACATCCAAGTAAACACGCACAGGACTATGTTGCAAAGTTACAAATAGATACACTTGATGAGACTTCCTTCCAAGAAAATATGCAACTGACAAGACTCTTGACCAGTTTGACTTTTGGGATTAGTCCCTTTTTTTGCATCCAGAAACATAGCGATCTATATAAACAAAAATGTAATGTTAGTTTGTAGGATTAACATAACTCAAAAAACACTGGACATATTGACATGAACGTTGGACACAATACACCTATCACGCCAACAAGTGACCATCACTCATAAAAACACTGAAAAACATAACTGAAGGGATTTAAAAAGCCAAAAAAGCAAGAAGACGCTACAGCACATGCACAAAAACAACTCCCCATGGCAAACAAAACACACAAAAGCATATCCACACTCTCTTCTGGACTACAGCTCCCAGCATCCCCTAGATCAGGCCCTTTAGGAGAGGACGACGATCCAAATGCACTGCAACTGTCTTCTCCTTGGATTTCTTTGAGAACATCCCAATCCCTGCATATTTCCGATTTCCTATTCCTAGAGTGCAACTCCCAGCAATTCTCCAGATAGATAAGATGGATTGATTAGCTAGAGATAGATAGATTGTTCAGGAGGACTGCTGGGAGTTGCAGTGCAACAATAGGAAGAGAAGGAAAACAAGGGAGAAAGAGGAAGGGAAAGAAAGGGGGAGGAAGGGAAGAGGAAGAGAAGGAAGGAAGGAGGGAAGGAAGAAAAAGGAAAGGAAAGGAAAGAAGGAGGGAAGGAATGAAGGAAGGAAGGAAGGAAGGAAGGAGAGAAGGAAGGAAGGAAGGAAGGAAGGAAGGAAGGAAGGAAGGAAGGAAGGAGAGAAAGAAAGGAGGAGAGGGAAGGTTAGCCACAGCAACGCGTGGTGGGTACAGCTAGTTTTAGGATATAATAAACTTAGAAGATTATTCTGGGACCTTAAAAACTGTCTTTTCCTGTGACATGGGCTTTCCTGAACAATTACCCCTTTTCATCAAGTGCATTATTTTAAGTTTCCAACTTAAAAGTTGGAAGTTTACAGATTTACTTTCTATCATGCTAAGAGGCTGAAATAGAAATGGAAATTACCAGTCTCTTTGAAGTTTCAACATCTACGAGGTAAGAAAGAGAACAATACATCTTTCTTGTCAATAGCCTACAGAGGAAGCCAAGTTGCTCACTGGTTTTCTTGTGGAAATCCTGACTACCTGCTGTGGTTGGAGAGTTGTTTAATAAAATACTGCCTCAAACAATATAGTTGAGGTTTCTTTGCTTAGCTGCATTATGTGTGGAGGAATCCAAACCAAAATTTACATTCCCTCCTCCTCAATTTACTTTAAACTGAACTTGAATTTTACTGTAAGTTACTAACACTTTGGAAAGTTTAAAATATCATGCATGTGCAAAACACTCTCTTTACTTTATACTGGAGATCAGCTTGAGCTGCGAGGGGAAAAAAGTATCAGTTTCTTTACCTGAAGTGTGTTAAACACATATCTGTTTTTCTTGTCAACACTGAGATATTTATACTGTAAATATGCAGTAACCATGTTTGTTGCTGCACAATCAAAAACCTTCTGGCAGTTAAACAGAAAAACTGTTTTGACTATACGTGTCTTTTAGATCTATTTTTAATTGTATGTTAGCTATCTGTAATTTTTATTGTTCTATATTGCACTAACTAAAATAACGAGCTGTGTATGGCATTCAGTGTCTCAGCGTTACAGATTATGCAGACAGACATATTTTCTTATTACATTATATTCATTTTGTAATCTATATTAAAATTTGTTTTCTGAGACAGGTAATGTATAAATAAATAAACTGAGCCAGGGTTACAATCCAGGGTTAAACAAAATAACCAACCACAAAATTGTACTGCCTTGCGGTGGGTCCTGCATGTTTTACAATTAAGACTATGTTTAAGTTCAAATAGGAGACAACACAAATAATACTGTCTGAAAATATGTTGATCACAAAAGAACTGTCCTCATATTCTAACTGCTAGGAAACGTAACTAAGCAAATTGTTACAGGGGTATCTTCCCTTGCCATGCATCCCAATTTGCCCTACTCGTGTCTGTGTGTTTGCGTGCCTTTAAGTCACCACTCAACTTATGATGACCCCATGAATATCATAGGGTTTCCTTAGGCAAGGAATACTCAAAGGTGATTTGCCAATTCCTTCCTATGCACATGAAACTAAAACCTCCAGCTTAGGTTAAAATGCTGTACTGCAAGTTCTTGTTTCTCAGACTGATTACAGACATAGGCATTACTGTGGGGAACTGTTAACTCGTGACAGTTTGATCAGCATCCCCCCTTCCCTGCCTCAGGCAAAAGGGCCACTTCCTGTTGTTCTCCAGGCAATCCAATCTCCTTGTTTTAACACTATCAGTAAGTTAGCTAGTGGTTTACCAGTGGCATAATGAGTTAAACCCTTGTGCAGGCTGACTCCTGACCAAAAGGTTGGCAGTACAGAATCCGGGAAGTGGGGTGAGCTCCCACCTGTCAGCTCCAGCTTCTAATGCGGCGACATGAGAGAAGCCTCCCACAGGATGGTAAAACATTGGGGCGTCCAAGGAATGTTCTTTCAGATGGACAATTCCATCACCCCAGAAGCGACTTGCAGTTTCTCAAGTCGCTCTGACATGAAAAAAAGCAACTGCACAAACAGTTAAAGTCAGCTGGATCTATGCTTGGATCCACTGCTATTTAACTAAACTGTGACATTTGCTAGTAAAAGATTAAAAAGATTTGGATTCTCTCAGAGGGTCCAGACTCAAATGACTTACATGTGTCCCCAAAACCACATACATCTTGGTAGGAAGTTAGAATAGGGAACATGTAATTCTATAGATGGTGCTGGTTTGCAACTTCCATACTCCTTCCACAGACTCTGCTGAGCTGATGGGAGCTGTAGTCCAACACCTAGAGGAGTACATGCTCCATGAACCATCAGCATGTATTTTGAAAGGATGCATCTCAGCTATATAGATTTGCGCAACTCTGCTGGGCCCATGTAACCAAACTTAACCACTGCAAGGATGGATTTCCCCTTTCAAAAATTTCTCAATAGTAGAAATTTAGTGTCCTGTCATACTGTCACTCTGTCATTTACAGTAATAGAATCGGCATCAAAACATCTCCAAGGAAGTTTCCTAGCTGAGGTGAGGGACAATTAGAATGGAGCAAGGGAAAAATTAAACCACACTTAACAGGCTACATTAAAATTAATTGGGGCTATAAAAAGGGTTTGTAGATAAATTCTATGAATATCAACATGGAAGCAAACCCTACTGAAGCAAATGGAATTTACCACTAAGAGAGTTATAATAATAACTATATTAGATATAAGATGTTAGATATTATAACAGATATCTGTTGTAAACCACCCTGAGTTCCCTCAGGGAGATAGGCCAGGATAGAAATACATTATTATTATTATTATTATTATTAGATTTCAGGTTTAGCTGAGTCCGTTTTTGGAATTGTCGAGATGTATCTACACATGAGTCATGCAGTGCTATCTCTAATAATAGCATTTTGATCTGTTATTGTCTACTGGTTTCAAACAAATAATTATCTTTGGTTATTTGTGCATTATTTGCTCCTTCCTTAGGATCACCCCAATTCTCAAGTCTTGGCTTGACAATTCTTCTATTTTTAATTATCACATAGAAATACTTGCAATGATATTCATTATTGTACACAAATGACAGTGTTTTATGCCTCCTTGCAAGACAAATTAAAATGACACAGAAATACCATTTTTTCTGCAACAGATTAAGCCAGCAACAGAAAGTTGTTGTGTAACACAATACAGCTACATAACGTATTTACTTTTACAATAGTAATACTGTATTACTTCTACATTTCACAAAATGTATATATCTTCCTGTTATGTGGCCACATTTTAATTTTTTTTCTCCTAGATTGAAACATGGTAACAATAAACCTATACATCACTATGTATAGGTTTATTGTTACCATGTTTCAATCTAGGAGAAAAAAAATTAAAATGTGGCCACATAACAGGAAGCTTGGATGAGACACAACAGCTATTCTCATGTGTCAGAAATTAACATCCATTCCAAAAGAATTTTGCAATTGAATGTTGGAACTAGACATCCGAGAGCCATCTTGTTTCCATCTCCTACTACATATTACTCTGCAGTGTACCACATGACCTTGAGACTTAGCTCAAGCAGATTAGTCAACCCACAGAATGTTTCAAAACCACGTACTCTCATTTCCTTTTTATAGACAATCCCTAATGTCATTATTTCGGACTTTAAAAGCGACAAGAGCTTCAACATCTTCGGGCAAAAGAGAAAGAATATCAGAGCGGCCTCCACCATCTGCTCCTTCTGTCAGTCTGGAAATGAGTTTGCCAATGGTCTTTCTCATGCACCAAGCGGCACTGATTTGCCACAGTCAAAAAGCTGGATAAGCAAAGAGCCTGAATGGTGACATTTCATCCAGTTTGTTAAAAAAACAGAGAGGGGCTGATAATAACTGTGAGCAGGAAGGAGAGAAAGGGGCCTATTCTTTTTAAATTGAGAGTTACCAAATCCAAAGTTCAAAGGTATAATCATGTGAGTCTGCCGCAGCAATAACAAGGTCCTGTGACATTTTAAAGTCTATCTTGATAGTAGTATAAGGCTTTGTAGAGTGCAGCCCACTTCATCAGATAAGTACACAGAAGGTTGCTTTAAACTGAGTCAGATTGTTGGGTCATTGTGTCCAATACTGTCACCAGGTAGAAGCTCCACAGGGTTTCAGGCAGGATCATTCCTATCTGGAGATCCCTGTTATTTCCAAAAAGGACCTCCAAAGCACAAATTGAATGAGATTGGATGTGTTGACGATTGTCTGATCATCATAGAATCATAGAATCAAAGAGTTGGAAGAGACCTCATGGGCCATCCAGTCCAACCCCCTGCCAAGAAGCAGGAATATTGCATTCAAATCACCCCTGACAAATGGCCATCCAGCCTCTGTTTAAAAGCTTCCAAAGAAGGAGCCTCCACCACACTCCGGGGCAGAGAGTTCCACTGCTGAACGGCTCTCACAGTCAGGAAGTTCTTCCTCATGTTCAGATGGAATCTCCTCTCTTGTAGTTTGAAGCCATTGTTCCATTGCGTCCTAGTCTCCAGGGAAGCAGAAAACAAGCTTGCTCCCTCCTCCCTGTGGCTTCCTCTCACATATTTATATCATCCTGGCTGCATAGGATATAGGCTGCAGCCTTAATACATTTGTGGCATAACTGCCATTCGGTTAACCATGTTTACCTAGACATGAGACTCTCCGAATCATATAATGTTTGCTGAATCAGTAGGAAGCCATGAACGACCCTCTCCCTTCACATTAGAACATTGACCTAGAACTACCTGCAGCAATCCTCCTCCTTTCCATGTCACCCTTCAACCATTCAGTTGAAAAAACTACAGACAACAGACAATGAAGTCTACTCCTTTAGTGACACTTCAATCCAAAACATGTTCACTGTGAAGTCATCTCACAGCATTCAATGGATGTGATTCTGAGGTTAGCCTGCACAGGACTGCAGCTTGAAGGAGCAGGGATGGCAGAGCCCTTGATTTTGAAGTCATTCATTTCATTGCAAAGAAATATTACAGCCACCATGTAATATCTGGGTTGCTGTGAGTTTTCTGGGCTGTATGGCCATTTTCCAGAAGCATTCTCTCCTGATGTTTCGCCCACATCTATGGCAGGCATCATCAGAGGTTGTGAGGTCTGTTGGAAACTAGGCAAGTGAGGTTTCTATATCTGTGGAATTTCCAGGGTGGGAGAAAGAACTCTGTTGGAGGCAAGTGTGAAGGTTGCAACTGGCCATCTTGATTAACACTGAATAGCCTTGCAGCTTCAAAGCCTGACTGCTTCCTGCCTGGGGGAATTCTTTGTTAGGAGGTGTTAGCTGGCCCTAATTGTTTCCTGTCTGGAATTCTCCTGTTTTCTGAGTGTTGTTCTTTATTTATATAAAAACTCTAAAATGAAGACAGTAAACAAAGCAACACTGTGATTCCAACCGTAAAGGGCTTCGACAGCACGTGTACTATCTCTTCGCAAAAGCAAAGCTAGGAAGGACTTAAAAAGAGGAAGAAATAGGTTCTGCAGAGCACAGAACCAAGATGAAAATGGGAAATGCATCTATCAATATCTAGGCCTTGAAAAACAGCAATGCTGTGGTAGGACATAGAATTTTGGATTCCAAAGCAGAAAAACAAGAGCATCACCATGGAAATGACTCATCCAACATCTCTGCCGCAGCCCCGGAAAGGCACTTCAAAGAATCCTAGAGTTGGAAGAGACCACAAGGGCCATCCAGCCCAGCCCTGTTCTGCCAGGCAGGAATACACAACTGTAGTCTACCCAAAAGATGCCCTGTTTAAAGCAAGCATGAGCAAACTTCGGCCCTCCCTCCAGGTGTTTTGGACAGGGTTTCTCTCATGATGCACTTTTCCCCTTCCTAAACTGAAAGACTAATCCCACTACCTCTAAGGATGCTTGCCATAGATCCAGGCGAAGCGTCAGGAGAGAATGCCTCTAGACCATGGCCATATAGCCCGAAAAAACCTACAACAACCCACTAATCCCACTGTTCATCATTTTTGGGCTCCTCTCAATTACACCTTTTTCCCCCCTACTCCTACTTCGTCCAGGGTTTTATCATGTTACCTCGCCTATTGTGTTCGATTTTATATTATGTTTATTTGTTTTATTTATCTTATTGTTATTGCATGTATTTTATTCTGATTTAATTTTGTTGTCTATATTTTGTATTTTACTCAGTTGTATTCTATCTTTGGGCTTGGCCTCATGTTAGCCGCACCGAGTCCCCTTCGGGGAGATGGTGGTGGGGTATAAATAAAGATTATAATTATAATAATTATTATCACATCTGTGCACCAGCTGCGCCCATACCTTGGGAAGTCTGACTTGGCCACGGTAGTCCACGCTCTGGTTACATCCCGTATAGACTACTGCAACGCTCTCTACGTGGGGTTGCCTTTGAAGACTGCTTGGAAGCTTCAAATGGTCCAGCGTTCGGCAGCCAGGTTGCTAACAGGAGCGGCACTCAGGAAGCACACGACTCCTCTGTTGTGCCAACTCCACTGGCTGCCAGTTTGCTACCGGGCACAATTCAAAGTGCTGGCGTTAGCCTATAAAGCCCTAAATGCTTCTGGCCCTACTTACCTCTCCGAACGCATCTCCTCCTATGAACCGACTAGGACATTAAGATCATCTGGGGAGGCCCTGCTCTCTGTCCCGCCTGCATCACAGGTGCGCCTGGCGGGGACGAGAGACAGGGCCTTCTCAGTGGTGGCCCCTCAGCTGTGGAATGCCCTGCCTGCAGATATCAGATTGGCCCCCTCTCTGCTGCCGTTTCGGAGGAAAGTGAAGACCTGGCTGTTCGAATAAGCATTCGATTAAACAATGTAATTGAACATAGGAATACGGAATGATGGATGATGAGACTGGACTCTGATGTTCCTGTTGAGGCGCTAATGATTGTTATACTGATGTTTAATTGTTTATGTTACAATTTTTTTTAACCGCTATATACTTGTCTTGTGATGTTTTGTATTGATGTTGTTAACCGCTTTGAGTCGCCTAAGGGCTGAGAAAGGCGGTATATAAATAAAGCAAATAAATAAATAAATAAATCTGGTACACCGCTCCAGTGCTGCTTCCCTCCTTTGATCTTAGTTTTCATCTCTTTTTATATCAGGCACGGGCAAACTTTGGCCCTCCCTCCAGAGGTTTTGTATTTCAACTCCCACAATTCCTAACAGCCTCAGGTCCTTTCCTTTCCCCCTCAGCCGCTTAAAAGGAAAAGGCCTGAGGCTGTTAGGAATTGTGGGAGTTGAAGTCCAAAACCCCTGGAGAAAGAGCCAAAGTTCGCCCATGCCTGGTTAAAAACAATACCCCCCACCACACTCCAAAGCAGCATATTCTCCTTCATATTAGGAGGTTCTTCCTCATGTTTATGTGGGATCTCTTTCCCTGCCATTTGATGCCCTTGCTCCATCCTGTCCTACTCTTCAGGCCAGCCAAAAAGAACCTTGCCCTGAATGTCACCATTTTAGATATTGACACAGGCCTCTTGTGCCCTCTTCCCTCACAGCCTTCCCTCTCTCCTCCAAGCTAACCTGGCCCAGTTCCTCCTCAGAAGGCTTGTCTTCCAGGCCTTGGGCAGAAACCGGGGCCTTTCCTCTCCTCCTCCTCCTGGCATTTTGGCCCTCATTCCGGGCCTACAGAGATTCAGAATGAGCCTGGATACTCACTGAGGCGGGGCTGGGACAGGTAGTCGCGGGTGACGGCGGCCGCCTGCTCCTTGGGCGCCCCTCCGCCGCTCAGCTCGGACACGGCCCCGTTCACCATCCCTCGAATGGCCCGCAGCGCCGCCATCTTGTGCCCGTCTGGCTTTCCACGCGAGTGCGCAGGCGCGGCTAATAAGCTCCCCTCCTGGAGAGGCCCCTCCCCCCTCGCTCGCGCGCCGCCCAGGCGGAGTGCGCAGGCCCGGAAGTGCCGCAAGGGGAGGGGCGGGCAGAGCGGAGGAGCTGGCCAGCGTGCTGAAGGGCAGGGCCAGAGGGGTGATGACGTCGCCCTTGGGCAACTCAAGGCGGGGAGTGACAGAGCTTGCCCTCCTTCTCGCCTGGAAAATAGAAGGGGGAAGGGGCCTGAGGCTGTTAGGAATTGTGGGAGTGGAAGTCCAAAACACCTGGAGGGCTGAAGTTTGCCCATGCCTGCTGTATATGCCGTTCATTTTCCGGTCCCAATTCACGGTGCAGGTGCTCACCTACAAAGCCCTAAACGGTTTGGGACCTCCCTACCTGCATGACCGCATCTCCGTTTATGAACCCGCACGCTCCCTTCGATCATCTGGAGAGGCCCTGCTCAAGATCTCACCTGGGTCGCAGGCGTGTTTGGTGGGGATGAGGGACAGGGCCTTCTCTGTGGTGGCCCCCTGACTCTGGAACTCTCTCCCCAAGGACATCAGACAAGCGCCAATGTTGGCAGTCTTCAGGAAGAGCCTGAAGACCTGGCTGTTCCAATGTGCCTTTCCAGAATAGGGAACTTCTGGCATCAAGTCCCAAATGCACTTTGTTAGAGATTCAGGATTATCTGCACATTGCACCTACCTCCAAACACCTCTACATATTACCTGTCAAGTTCAGCACTTTTAAATTTTGTCTATTACATTTGGCCCGGCCTTTAGGTTTTAATTGCGTCACGGTGTCATCGTTTTACTGTTTTATTGTTTTGCTTGATGTCTATTATTTGCTTATGAGTTTTATTGTGTATGATATGTTGTTGGTGTTGGCGGCCTTGGCCATTGTAAGCTGCATCGAGTCCTTTGGGAGATTTTGCGGGGTATAAATAAAGTTAACAATAATATGCTCAAAGGGCTCAAAGCCAACATTAAAAACTCTGGCATAGACACTGAGAACTGGGGAGCCCTGCCCTGTGAGTGCTCCAGCTGGAGGTCAGCTATGACCAGCAGTGCTGCAGAATTTGAAGAGGCACAAATGGAGGTGAAGTGAAGAGAGGGGAGGCCAAGGGATAGTTCCATCTTGTCTCCTGGATATGCCATCAGCTGGAGACTCCCCCCCCCCCCACACACCAGCTGTTCCATCTTGTCTCCTGTGCTATTCTAATAATACAATCTAATCTATATAAATAAAAATGTAGTGTTCGTTTGTGGGATTAACAGAACTCAAAAACCACTGGACAAATTGACACCAAATTTGGACACAAGACACCTAACAACCCAATATATGTCCTTCACTCAAAAAATGATTTTGTCATTTGGGAGTTGTAGTTGCTGGCATTTATAGTTCACCTACAATTAAAGAGCATTCTGAATCCCACCAACGATGGAATTGAACCAAACTTCGCACACAGTTCTCCCATGACCAACAGAAAATACTGGAAGGGTTTGTAGGTGAAGTTATAGTTCACCTACATCCAGAGAGCACTGTGGACTCGAACAATGATAGATCTGGTCTGTAAAATATATACCAGATTTGTGGCTCAGTACAACAAGGGGCAGTTGATGGGTGCCATTGCCAGATAGTTTCTCCAATCAGATGAGTTGAATCATTAATAAGGAACATGATTTATTTTATTTCTATCCCACCCTATCTCACCCCAAGGAAGTCAGGTGGTAAACTGGCTGGGATTTCTGGGAGTTGTAGGCCAAAAACATCTGGTGACCCCAGTTTGAGAACCGCTGGACACGTTTGGTGGAATCTCCCAGATGCACCAGATCTACCCCAACTCAGTATTTCCTACTGTGGAAGCAGCTGCTTTTCAAGGTTTCAGAAAAAGTCTTTCTAAACTTTATTTTGGGGACAAAAATATTTTCCATCCTGTTTGGAGAGTAACTAGGCACACTGGAACATCTTTGCTTGCAAAGTACATGCTGTACCACTGAGTCTCCTCCCAATTCATTAACTCCCTGGAAATCTCACAAGGAAATCTCACAAGCCTTTCTGTACTTAAGAAGACATAGAAATAACAAACCATGACGAGACACTCCATAACTGCCTTTTTCATAACTTCAACTGGTCATTTGTGCCTCTTCTGGCTTCCTCCACTATCTCCTCTTTTTTCCTCTTGAAATGTGACTACTCAGTTTATGGTACTGACTCATAAATATTTCCACACAACATAAATGAACTGACTTTCCGAGACTGGTCTGTAAAATATATACCAGTTTTGTGGCTCAGTACAACAAGGGGCAGTTGATGGGTGCCATTGCCAGATAGTTTCTCCAATCAGATGAGTTGGATCATTAATAAGGAACATGATTTATTTTATTTCTATCCCACCCTATCTCACCCCAAGGAAGACTCAGAGCGACTTACAGCTTGGCACAATTCGATGCCACATCGAAACATAAACCTAATAGATTATAAATACATCAACATTAAATCATAAAACCAAAAATGATAACATATAAATACAATTAAAACAACCACATAGTCCGTAATCAGAGTCCATGAGCCATTCTAGTTATAATCACATTAATCCCCAGCTATCTATTGCATTATAGCTAGTCTCTGAATGCCTGCTTCCAAAGCCAGGATTTTACTTGTTTTCTGAATGCCAGGAGGGAGGAGGCTGATCTCACATCACTAGGAGGGAGTTCCACAGTTGAGGGATCACCACTGAGAAGGCCCTGTCTCTCGTACCCACCTGGTTCATTGTAGCTTCCAAACAGTCTTCAAAGGCAACCCCATGTAGAACACATTGCAGTAATCTATACAAGATGTAACAAGAGTGTGGACTACCGTGGCCAAGTCAGCTATGTTTCTTTCAGCTGTATTGTTTTTATATTGCTTTCAATTGTGTTGTATTTGTTTTATCTGATGTTTTACTTGTGTGTTTTAATTGTAATCTTGGGCTTGTCCCTTGTAAGCTGCCCCGAGTCCCCTAGGGGAGATGGTTGGTGGGTTATATAAATATAGTTGTTGTTGTTGTTGTTGTTATTATTATTATTATTATTATTATTATTATTCTATGAATGCTTCTGGGACATGGCCATATAGCCTGGAAAACTGACAACAACCCAGTGATTCTGGCTATGCAAGCCTTCAACAACACATCGCTTAGTCTGCCAGGCACATGCTTGGGCTGACGAATGGGACATGGATGCTGCCTCAGGTAAAGGGATGAAGCGTATTATCCTTCAATTCCTTTTAGCCCCATAACTGCACCTTTGCAGGGAACATTCTAATGGAAGATATAGTGGAGAAAGCTCACTTCAGGGACGGGCGCAACAGCCTTCGATCTTATAGGAAATACAACTATGAGGGGTTTTTTTGGCCTTTCCTGGACATGGGAACAACTACAGCCCATGCATATGAGAGATAAGTAAATCCTTATTTTTAAAATAAATTATGATGGTTTCCAGGTGTTTCCATCCTGCAAACAAGCTCTTCATCTCTTCCTTATCCACACCCCACTTCCCTCCCTTTGACGCAAGCAGAGCTGCAGGGCTGAATGGAGCATATTTGTGCTTTCAATTACATCTTTCTGGACAAGGGATCCTCATATCCTCTCCAGATAAAAAGGCTATAATAAATTCACCAGGAGGGACTGTGCTGGGGAAACAACTGATCTGCGATGTGTTCAGCAAAGGTAAGTAAGCTCAATTTCTTAGCACTGGGCAGCAAGTTGTAGAATTATTTTGCAAAAGTCAAGTTTGTTTCCATAGTCAACAAGATATAGAAAGTAATATGATGAAAGTTGCAATTTGTAGCTTCCAGTTTTGACTAGTAACCCCATTAATTACAGTAAGATCTGGATACAGGGTTATTCCATCAGTATCCTTAACACAGCTACACACCCTATCACTTTTTTCATTGTCCTATCTTCTGATCTGTTGGACACCAGGCCGCCCATCCATGTCGAGACTGGATCATGTTATTGCTGTTGGTTTTGATGCCTGTTTTATATTTTGTTTAATGTTGTTTATGTTGTTTTACATTGCTATTGATGTACTTTGATGTGCTATGTTTTAACTCTGTTACCTGGGCTTGGCCCCAAGTAAGTTGCCCTGAGTCCCTTAATAATAAAGTTATTATTATTATTATTATTATTAATAATAATAATAATAATTTCCAAATGTCCAGAAAGATGCAAATGATAGAGCAATATTTCTCAAGCCATCTGGTGTGGGATGTGCCAGGGACCAGTACTATATTTCTGTCCATTGTTTCTACAATTGTTTATTTTCTTCCTGGAAATTCTCCAAGACTTTTTCAGAGGTTTTCTAAAGATGGAGGGAGTACCTCAAAGCCTATCACCCATAACTATTTTCAGGGATGATTCAGGAGCAAAGATGTCATGACACAAGTCTCTGTTATGTATTAAATAGATGAACCAAAGAAGCAGCGATATTTTCTTTCCAAAAATGTCTTTGGCCAACTTGGTTTCATGTCATGGCAACATCTGATAAAATCCTGAGATGTGCAGTTTAGGAAGCAGTACTTGGAACAGTAGCTTGAGCAGTGGTTCCTAATGCTGTGACCCCTTAATACAGTTCCTTATGTCATGGTGAACCCCAACCATAAAATTATTTTCATTGCTACTTCATAACTGTAATTTTGCTACTGTTATGAATTGTAATATAGATATATGATAGACAGGATGTATATTTATTCACTGGACCAAATTTGGCACAATACCCGATATGCCCAAATTTGAATACTGGTGAGTTTGAGGGATATATTGATTTTGTCATTTGGGAGTTGTAGTTGCTGGTATTTATAGTTAACCTATAATCAAAGAGCATTTTGAACTCCACCAACAATGGAATTGAACCAAACTTGGCACAAAGAACTCCCATGACCAACAGAAAATACTGGAAGGATTTGGTGGGCATTGACCTTAAGTTTTGGAGTTGTAGTTCACCCACATCCAGAGTGTACTGTGGACTCAAACAATGATGGATCTGGACCAAACTTGGCAGGAATGTTCAATATGCCCAAATGTGAACACTAGTGGAGTTTGAGGAAAATAGACATTGATATCTGGGAGTTTTAGTTCCTGGGATTTATAGTTAACCTACAATCAAAGAGCATTCTGAACTCCACCAATGATGGAATTGAACCAAACTTGGCACAGAACTCCCATGACCAACAGAAAATACAGGAAGGGCTAGGTGGTCATTGACTTTGAGTTTTGGAATTGTAGTTCACCTACATCCAAAGAGCATTGTAGACTCAAACAATGATAGATCTGGACCAAACTTGGTTCGAAAAATCAATATGTGCAACTGGTAGAGTTTGGGGAAAATAGACCTTGACATTTGGGAGTTGTAGTTGCTGGGATATTTAGTTCACCTATAATCAAAGAGCATTCTGAACACCGCCAATGATAAAATTGGGCCAAACCTTCCACACAGAACCCCCGCATCGAAGGGACTCACTGGTGTGTGCCTCCCTCCAGCCTCGCATGCTCTCCGTCACCCAAACATGTGCTCCACACTGCCATTTGCTGAGCAAAGGGGGAGGGGGGCTTTTGGTGAAAGGATTTGCCTCTGTTTCCAAGAAGGAAAAGGACAGGTGAGAGATCCTCAGCATTCTCTGCCAAAGGGGTTCCTAAGACCATCAGAAATATATGTTTTCTGATGGTTTTTGGTGACCCCTTTGAAACCCACCCGAGACACCTCCCCAGGTTGAGAAACACTGATCTAGAGAAATCTAATGGTTTACCATACTACATATCCTAGGAATCTGTGAGATGCAACTGTAGCAGTTAAAGCATTATCATAGCATTATCCATTGAGCATAAGTAACTCAGAATTTAAACACTCTCCTCCTTTTCCTAGTCTATCTAGCTCAAACTCAACTTGGGACAATTTTTGTTCACCATCATTGTCTAAAGCAGTGCTCCCTAAAATGCTGCCCTGGCCAAGTGTTGATCCACAAGCCATGGGCAGTTTCCAGGAAGGAAAAGAACATTTATTGCCAATAGGCACAAATATAATAGCAGTCTCTGGCATGTTATAAAAGAATCATGATAAATTATACACTTCAGAGAAATATTTGTTTAAAGCATACTTTAATATTCAAACTCAGGTTCATAAGTGGATCGTTTTCCCTACTTGAAAGTGATGTCGAGCACCCCCCCCCCCCCAAATAAGGGATAGTGACTTATAGTTCTGCAAAGGGCAAGGGCACCAGACTACACAACAAAGGTTAAGTCTTGGTCACATTGCCAAGGCACTGACAACAACAAGGACCCCACGAGGCTTTTGGGAAATGGCTGGATCTTGGGACTTCTGCCCTTTGTGAGAGTTGTAGTTTCCCAAGGAACAAAAGCATGAATCAGTTGCAGCACAGCTGGGGTTTCATCTGCCAGCCTTCCCAATGATCATGGACTCTCCGCCTGCATGTCTTGGACCTCATGAACTTTCCTCAAAGACCTTTTAAAACATTGGACTTCAGGCTTCTTCATGAAAATTAATTCTCTTATTAAATATACTTGGAATGTGGGACAAAGATAGGGTTTTGTTGCTATGAAATGCTTATGATTATGAATGTATGTATCTTGCTATGAAATATTGCCTTTCCCCTTTGCCTTTTGCCCTAGAAAATGTGACCCAGGACTGTTGAAATGCTCGAGGGAGAATCCCTGCCTCTCTCGAAACTCCCTTTTGATTGACTCATCTGCATGGAACAATAGCCATTTATTTATTTTATTTATTTATTTGCTTTATTGCTATACTGCATTTTTCAGCCCAAACAGGCGACTCAATGCAGTTTACATGGTACAAGTTATCACAACAATGTCAGTGCAATTAAAAACGAACAAATGCAACAACAAAATCAACATCAATCAACAACAATTAACAAATCAAAACATAGTGCCTCAGTGAAATCAGATCCGTTCTCATAATCCTTGTGCCATTCCTATGTTCCATTTACCGTCTTCCTATGTTCAGTTGCACTGTTTAACCAAACGCTTGTTCATAAAGCCAAGTCTTGACCTTTCTCCGAAACACCAGCAACGAAGGTGCCTGTCTGATGTCTACCGGTAAGGCATTCCATAGCCGAGGGGCCACCACTGAGAAGGCCCTGTCTCTCATCCCCGCCAGACGCGCCTGTGACGCAGGCGGGACCGAGAGCAGGGCCTCCCCCAGACGATCTTAATGTTCTAGTCGGTTCATAGGTGGAGATGCGTTCGGAGAGGTAAGTAGGGCCAGAACCGTTTAGGGCTTTATAGGCTAAAGCCAGCACCTTGAATTGTGCCCGGTAGCAGATTGGCAGCCAGTGGAGCTGGCTCAACAGAGGAGTGGTATGCTCCCTGAGTGCCGCTCCCGTTAGCAACCTGGCTATGATTTCCTTTTTCTCGCTCTCTGAGTTGGTCTGGTGAGATGAGGAAGTCTGTTTGGATACGGACATTATAATTGATTCTACAAAGGGCAGCGTTGACCTCCCCCACCCGAGGTCCATTGCCCTGATCCTGTTTGTCTCTCTCAGCCAAACCCATCAAGGACAGGAAAACCTTTCTTATGAAAATCACACCTAGCCGGCCAAAAACAATGCCTCACATTCCAGCTGGCCGGCCACCGGTAATCCCATCATTTCCCCATTGTCAGCGATTGTCCCGCCTTCTCTCTTCTGATTTGTCAATCCTCAGAAGCGAGAGGAGCTTGCCGATTGGCCCTCCAGAGGCGGAGAAACTTGCTGATTGGCCCAGAGCGAGGCGGGCCGCCAAGCCTCCTCCCAGCTGTTTGGGCTGTCAGCCAATCAGTGCGAAGCCGGCCGGCAAGGGGCAGGCGGGAGATTTGAATTGTTTTCCTTTGTATTTTCTCTATAAAAATGCCAGTAAAAATCTGTATTGCTATGCTTGTAGTGGAACTATTCCTACAATGCATCCGATTGCAGCTGAATCGCTAATAAAGACACCTCGGTCCCAGCTTCTTCCGCTTTGGTGAGGATTTATTATTTTAAATATTTTTGCTGCTGAAATTGGCTTTGCTGGCCTCACCAAGGTTCAAGGACTCTCTTTGGTGCGGTCCTCAGGATCTCCTCAGCGGAGGAGATCCTCCTAAAAGCAGCTCGAAAACAAAAGCAGGAGAAGGGGTCTCAAACAGAAGCCAGCAGATGTAATTTTTTGCAAAGAGTGTTTCTGAATATTAGAAAGCTGGGACTTTGGGCATAAATTTTGTGGGAATCTTTCTCTTACAGGTTAAAGGGAACATTGGAGGCTAAGAAGTGTGCAAAGTCAACCAAGAAAGGAACACTGTTTCCAAGGATGACAATGGAGCGTGCCCCTTGGACCTGGTTAAAAGAAGGAAGGGAATCGCGGAAGTTGGTGTTGCTGGTTGTGTTTGTTGCCTTGCTTGTGGACAATATGCTGTTGACAGTTGTGGGTATGTTGCATGTTGTTCTGTCTGTCTCCATGTGTTAAAAGTCATATAGAGGTATTGAGGGCTGTCTAGTTTAGAGTAGTGTTTAAAACTTTTTGTCCTACTTTACCCTTCACCTGAAATACAGGTCAATATCATCAGAGCGATACACAGCACAATCATGTAGTCTACAGCTCCATTTTGGTAGCTGTTGTATATCAATACGTTCTTTGCAGAGTTCTAGGGGCTGGATGTAGGAGTGTGCTACTGGGTGCCTTCAAATCATTTTTGATTTATGGCAACCATATTATCCTTGTGTTTCTTAAATGTTGTGTTTTATTGCTGATATGTTATTTATAATGGTTTTGTATTGTGTTTTTATTTTTTGTTTTATTTTATTGCTTGGTTGGTTTATACTGAGGTATTGTATTGTCAGGCTTGACCTCATGTAAGCCACCCCCGAGTCCCCTTGGGGAGATGGTGGCAGGGTATAAATAAAGATTATGATTATGATTATGATTATGATTATATTGTTGTTGTTGTTGTTGTTGTTGTTATTATTATTATTGGGTTTTCTTGGCAGAATTTGGGGGGGGGGGGGTTGGCGGTGGCGGTGGGGATGCCAGTACTTTCCTCTGGGGGCACTTCCAGACATGGGGAAAAGTCTGAAGTTTTGGAGTTTTGGCATGGGATTTTGTCCCCATGCCCGCCCCAACAAAAAACAGGTTTTCCAGACTGGGTGCCCCCATACATCCATTAACTTCTGGAATGGCATGGGGTCACCCTACCCCCCACAAGCCCTTAAAAGGCCACCATTAATCTGCTCTGGCAGACCTCCTGGTGCATAGAAATGACATGCCAGGAGTTGGAGGGGGAGGAGGAGTGATTTTCCTGCTTAACCCCAATTCCCACCCCCTGGCATTTTATTTCTATGTGCAAGGAGGCCTGCCAGAGGAGTTTAATGATGACCCGATAGGTTTTTGTCTACTTTTAAGGCTTTGGGGGAGGGGGTGCCCTCTTGGTTCTCCAGGCTCATGGAGCCCAAAAACCTTTGGAAAGCCCGGGTTTTGGGTTTGTGTGTTTGTATTCAAATCTACAGCAAAAGCAGGCTTTAAAATCCAGCTTTGGTACAGATTTGGGTAATGTCTGGAAGCATCCAGTGCTATATTCCCATCATTTGCCTTCTCTTGATGAGGATTTCCACTTCGTGTTTAATTAACCACATCTGCAATTGTGAAATTATTTTAAAATTATTTTAAAGGCTACAGGGTAGTGGAAGTGAAGAGGGCGAAGTTATGGTATACTTACTTACTTACTTAAGCGATCCCTCATTCTCTGAGTAGGATAGTCTTCCAAGATCAGTGTAGTGGCAGTGGGTCCATAGGTGACTGTGAAGCCCTATTCTTGATGTGCGTGTTCTCCCGCAGTGAGGGCATTGGTTTCCAGACGGAAGGTGGTCCTGGTTGGGGTTGGCTTGACACACCTTCCTCTTGGCACATTTCTTTCTTATTCCCTCCATTCATGCCTTTTCAGATTTAAGTCGTTCACAACGACTTAAATCTAGAAATAGTTTTCTAAGATCTACAGAGACACTCACTGGAACACCTCAGCAAGCGAGAGTCCAAAAGTGGCAGGCCCAAACCCAGAACCTCAACCAATGGCTGATACCCAATGAGAGACTCCCCCCTGGGCACACAGAGGACTGGGCGACCTGGAAGGCACTGAACAGACTGCGCTCTGGCACCACGAGATGCAGAGCCAACCTTCAGAAATGGGGCTACAAAGTGGAATCCTCGACGTGCGAGTGTGGAGAGGAGCAAACCACTGACCACCTGCTGCAATGCACCCTGAGCCCTGCCACATGCACAAGGGAGGACCTTCTTGCAGCAACACCAGAGGCACTCCAAGTGGCCAGATACTGGTCAAAGGACATTTAATCAACTCTCATACTCACAAATTTTGTAATCTGCTTGTTTGCTTTGTTCTGTTAGAAATGTAATATAATTTGACTGGTTGTTCTGACACGACAAATAAATGCCTTTTCAAATTCTACAGCACTGTTGGTCACAGCTGACCTCCAACTGGAGTGCTCAAGGGCCAGGGCTTCCCAGTTCTCGGTGTCTATAACAGAGTTTTTAAGGTTGGCTTTGAGCCCATCTTTAAATCTCTTTTCCTGCCCACGAATATTCCATTTTCCATTCTTGAGTTTGGAGGAGAGGAAATGCTTTGGGAGATGGTGGTCAGGCATCCGGACAACGTGGCCGGTCCAGCAGAGTTGATGGTGGAGGACCATCGCTTCAATGCTGGTGGTCTTTGCTTCAAGGTTATGATATAATGTGGAAGTAGATGTGTGAGACCATAGGTAGGCGAATCAGCTTAGTTGTGCGATTGGAGGGAGGTGCAATTGTGTGGCTGCTCATGCCAGTTTGAAACCGCTATTGATGGTTGTCCAGCTCAAGCGATAAAGTCCCTCAGCTGATTTTTCTGATTCAATCATGAGAATTAGGGGTGCAATATAAACTAATCCCTTTTCTAATTTCTTTCCAGTTCCGATTATTCCTTCCTTCCTATATGCTACCTACAAAAATGCTAGCTACCCTGCATTTCAGTCCACCATTCCAACAGTTCAAGCACTCTCCTCAGCTGCTCCCAATGCCTCCATCTTCTCCTATTCTGGCAAATCCACAGTGGCACCACAGATGGTGGTGACCATTGCAGAAAGCACTACTGACAATGTCACTGTAAATACAAACGGCATCCAAGACAGACGTGTTCCGCCTCAGCTCCCCACAGCTGCTTCATCCCTGAACAGCAGTTGTACTGACGGGACAGATTTTCTTACCAAGGAAAATGTTCGTGTTGGACTCCTCTTTGCCTCAAAAGCCTTGATGCAGCTCCTAGCCAACCCCTTTGTAGGACCCTTAACAAACAGGTAGGGTGCCTTGTCAACAATTGGTAGGTATCCATTTTAATACTTATATGAAAGAAGCCATACAGAGAAAGTAACACACCCCACATACAGCTGGGTCTATTGGAAAATTATTTTAGAAAAGCATTATAGAAGGAATGATTTGTGATTTTTCTCTCTGTCACCACAACCTATCTTCAAATTTTGGTCCTGTGTCAAATCATTGTGACACTTTACCTAGAATCATAAAATCATAGAGTTTGAAGAGACCTCATGGGCCATCCAGTCCAACCCTCTGCCAAGAAGCAGGAAAATTGCATTCAAAGCACCCCTGACAGATGACCATCCAGCCTCTGTTTAAAAGCTTCCAAAGAAGGAGCCTCCACCAAACTCCGGGGCAGAGTTCCACTGCTGAACGGCTCTCACAGTCATGAAGTTCTTCCTCATGTTCAGGTGGAATCTTCTTTCTTGTAGTTTGAAGCCATTGTTCCATTGTGTCCTAGTCTCCAGGGCAGCAGAAAACAAGCTTTCTCCCTCCTCCCTATGACTTCTTCTCACATATTTATACATGGCTATCATGTCTCCTCTCAGCCTTCTCTTCTTCAGGCGAAACATGCCCAGCTCTTTAAGCCACTTCTCATAGGGCTTGATCGCCAGACCCTTGATCATTTTAGTCGCCTTCCTCTGGACACTTTCCAGCTTGTCAATATCTTTCTTCAATTGTGGTGTCGAGAATTGGACACAATATTCCAGGTGTGGTCTAACCAAGGCAGAACAGAGGGGTAGCATGACTTCCCTGGATCTAGAACCTGGACTATAGTTTCCCACTAACCTTGACACAGGACTACCCTAAGTATAATAGAGAATTAAAATGGTAGCTATTCTGTGTCATATGTAACATGGTAGGTATGTAAACAGGGAGGAAAGTTCAATATAAGTTTTTCCTCCCCAAGCATCTGCTCAAGACAGCTGGCCATCTGTGCTTAAATCCATCTTTAGCCTGCAGAAGATGGGTGAGGAGACATGGGGGCCATGTATAAATATGAGGGTAAGTCATAGGCAGGGGCGGCTCAACCCATTACGCAAAGTATAGTTGATTTTGCCCAGGGGCGCTCTTGGGGTGCTCTTGGGGGAAAATAGACCTTGACATATGCGAGTTGTAGTTACTGGGATGTATAGTTCACCTACAGTCAAAGAACATTCTGAACTCCACCAATGATGGAATTGAACCAAATATGGGACACAGAACTCCCACAACGATCAGAAAATATACATCAGTGATTGGTTGGGGCGTGGGGGTGGGACGCCAAAATACTGTTTGCTTACCATTGAAAATTACCTAGGGCCGCCTCTGGTCATAGGGAGGAGGGAGCAAGCTTTTTTCTGCTGCCCTGGAGACTAGGACATTGAATGATGGCTTCAAATTACAGTAAGGAGATTCCACTGGAACATAAGGAAGAACTTCCTGATTGTGAGAACTGTTCAGCAGTGGAACTCTCCACCCCAGAGTCCGGTGGAAGCTCTTTCATTGGAGGCTTTTAACCAGAGGCTGGATGGCCATCTGTTGGAGTTGTTTTGACGACATATTAATTTTGACGATATATTAATGGCAGTCTCTGGGGATGTAATGCGAGCATTTGCTTGTCCATTTTTGTTGGATTCTTTTCAATTGGTTCAGCTTGAGGATGTGGACGGGATCCTTGGAGAGGTGCGACCTACCACATGCATCCTAGACCCCTGCCCATCCTGGCTGATAAAAGAAGCCAGAGGGGGTTTGGCAGAGTGGGTGAAGGTGATGGTTAATGCTTCCTTACAGGAAGGAAAGTTTCCAGCAAGCTATTATAAAACCGCTGTTGAAAAAACCACCACTGGATCCCACTCAATTCGACAACTATCGGCCAGTTTCCAATCTCCCCTATTTGGGCAAAGTCATGGAACGTGTGGTGGCAACACAACTCCAGGAGTTTCTGGTAGACACTGATTATCTAGATCCGGCACAGTCTGGCTTTAGGCCGGGACATGGAATTGAGACAGCTTTAGTCGCCTTGGTAGATGATCTTCGCCGGGAACTGGACAGGGGGAGTGTGTCCCTGTTAGTTCTGCTGGACCTCTCAGCAGCCTTCGATACCGTTGATCACGGTATCCTTCTGGGGCGCTTCATGGACATGGGGCTCGGGGGCACTGCTCTGCAGTGGCTCCGATCCTTCCTTGAGGGACGGTCCCAGAAGGTGTTATTGGGTGACACCTGTTCGGCCCCACAACTGTTGTTGTGTGGAGTCCCACAGGGTTCAATCCTGTCCCCGATATTATTTAACATCTACATGAAGCTGCTGGGGGAGATCATTCGGAGTTTCAGAATGAGATGTTATCTCTATGCAGATGATGTCCAAATCTGTCACTCCTTTCCACCTGTCACCAAGGAGGCTGTCCAGACCTTGAATCGGTGCTTGGCTGCTGTGTCGGACTGGATGAGAGCTAACAAATTGAAATTGAATCCAGACAAGACAGGGGTCCTACTGGTCAGTCGTAAGGCTGAACAGGGCATGGGGTTACAGCCTGTGTTAGATGGGGTTACACTCCCCCTGAAGACGCAGGCTCGCAGCTTGGGAGTGATCCTGGACTCATCACTGAGCCTGGAATCCCAGGTCTTGGCGGTGGCCGGGAGAGCTTTTGCATAATTAAAACTTGTGCGCCAGCTGTGCCCGTACCTTGGGAAGTTGGATCTGGCCACGGAGGTCCACGCTCTTGTTACATCCCGATTAGATTACTGCAACACACTCTACATGGGGTTGCCTTTGAAGACTGTTCAGAAACTCCAACTAGTCCAGCGGGAGGCAGCCAGAGTACTTACAGGAGCGTCATACAGGGAGCATACCACCCCACTGTTGTGTCAGCTCTACTGGCTGCCGATTCAACTCCAAGCACAATTCAAAGTGCTGGTTTTGACCTACAAAACTCTATATGGTTCCGGCCCAGTGTATCTGTCCGAACGGATCTCCCTCTACGTCCCACCTCAGAGTCCAAGATCTTCTGGGGAGGCGCTGCTCTCAACCCCGCCTCTATCACAAGGTGAGATTGGCAGGGACGAGGAGCAGGACCTTCTTGGTGGTGGCCCCTCACCTGTGGAATTCACTCCCCGGGGAAATTAGATCAGCAACATCCCTCCTTTCCTTCAGGAAAAAATTGAAAACATGGATTTGGGACCAGGCATTCGGACAATCTGGCAGATAAAGAAAGGACTTTGACGATGGACAGGAATTGACTAAGTGGAATGGAATTATAGAACTCTGAAAGGCGAACCCTGAGCATGAGATTAGTTTTATTGATTGTGTTATATACCGACTGTTTTGACTGTGATAATTGTTTTAACTGCTATTTTGTACGTATGTGTATTTTGTGTAGGCATCGAATTGTGCCTTTTTGTAAGCCGCCCTGAGTCCCCCCTCGGGGGTTGAGAAGGGCGGGGTAGAAGTACTCGAAATAAATAAAATAAATAAATTTGAATGCGATTTTCCCACTTCTTGGCAGGGGGTTGGACTGGATGGCCCGTGAGATCTCTTCCAACTCTATGATTCTCACATGTGAATTAAATGAGTCTATATATGACTGAATGTAAAACTATAGACTTCTCCTCTCTCTGTAGGATAGGATACCACATCCCCATGTTTCTTGGGTTTGTCATCATGTTCCTCTCCACGCTCCGTAAGTATTGTGCTTTGTAATTTCTCCAGTGGTGTAGGACGTAGATATCCTGGGATAATGCGGCATGTCTCATTAAGAGCCTTATCCACTGTTTTACTTGTTTTCTATGGCCCTATTTTAGCTTCAGTCTTGTTGGCTCCTACCATAGGAGTTTGTTATTAATTGGAATAGTAGAAATTACTACCAGATCCCACCTTTAGACTTTGGATTCAGAAGTAGGTCGATATGAAAAGGTTTGCAGAAAAGATGCCAACAATCATTGAATGAGCAGTGTTTAAAATGCTTCACATACATAATCCTGGTATTCTGGACATATCAATATAATGATTTCATTTCTATTTCTACTCCTTCTGCAGTGTTTGCTCTTTCGACTACCTATACCTTGCTGTTTATTGCTCGAGCCATGCAGGGCATTGGCTCTGCCTGTTCCTCTGTTGCAGGTAAATATGTTGGTGGGCATCACAGGCAAACAAACTAGTCCAATGTGGGCTAGGCAAAACTACGGTGAGGTGAATCAGTAATTGGTTAAATGGACGAACGCAGAGGGTACTCACCAATGCTTCCTCTTCATCCTGGAAAAAGGTGACAAGTGGAGTGCCACAAGCAGGGTTCTGTCCTGGGCCCGGTCCTGTTCAACATCTTTATTAATGACTTAGATGAAGGGCTAGAAGGCATGATTATCAAGTTTGCAGACGACACCAAATTGGACAGAAGCAGGATTCAAAACGATATTGACAGATTAGAGAGATGGGCCAAAACTAACAAAATGAAGTTCAACAGTGACAAATGCAAGATACTCCACTTTGGCAGGAAAAATGAAATGCAAAGATACAGAATGGGGGACAATGCCTGGCTCGAGAGCAGTACGTGTGAAAAAGATCTTGGAGTCCTCGTGGACAACAAGTTAAACATGAGCCAACAATGTGATGTGGCAGCAAAAAAAGCCAATGGGATTTTGGTCTGCATCAATAGGAGCATAGTGTCTAGATCTAGGGAAGTCATGCTACAATACAAAACCATTATATGCAATATTCCTGCTTCTTGGCAGTTGGACTGGATGGCCCACGAGGTCTCTTCCAACTCTTTGATTCTATGATTCTATGATTCTTGGGTGGATGGAAAAGTGTTCTCCATATCTCTAATTGCCCTGATTTGACAAGGATAGTGCTGATTAATCTTCTGATATCCTACTTCTTCTTAGCTAATTTTAAAGCAGCTCAGACCATTTCTTCTCCCACTTTCTTGCTTTTTCCCCTCACCTTTGTTCAGTTCTTGCAAACTGAGGCCCCTTCCACACAAATGAATAAAATCCCACATTATCTGCTTTGAACTGGAATATATGGCAGTGTGGACTCAGATAACCCAGCTCAAAACAGATACTGGGATTTTCTGCCTTGAAATTCTGGGTTATATGACTGTGTGGAAGGGCCCAAAGTGCAAAAGTGGTTTGCACTCAGGCCCAGGCCTGTAGCGAGGTGGGGTTAGGGGTTCAACCCCCCCCCCCCCGAAATGTTTCAGATTTTTTTAAAAACCTGGTTTACTCATGAATTCTAACTGGTTAACCAAATCCCCATGCTAAGTCTATGAGATGCAAAAAATTAAGAGTTCCTCCAGAACTGCAAGCACTATCTCAAGCAAATATTGACAATTTATTCACACTGTCATTACTTGCAGCAATAGCCGATGTAGTGAAGCAACCAAATTGGGGGGGGGGGTGTTGAATGCTCTCATTAAGGAGGCCAGACTTGGTGGAGGTGGTTGACAGGGGCAGAGCTACAGGCTTTTTTTTTCTTTTTTTTGGTTAAAACTGTTTATTTTGATTATGGTACATAACAGAAAAGCAAATCATGACAGATATAATCAGGTACCAATATTTTTGACGTGTACATGCCTATCTACCTTATTCAATCAATCAGTTAATTTTGACATTAAGTACAAATTATTATCATTTACATATCTTATACACATAGACTTGCTATTTCTGCCTGTTTTCCACTGCTTTCAGTCAGAGCTTTGTATTAAATGTTTTCCATAACATTCAGGAAATCAGCACATGGCATTTTACACACATACCACAGACCTTACACTCATCCCAAAACCCCTATCCTAAACAAAATAAACCCTCACCCCACACCCGTGCACCCTTCACCATGACTTCCCACACCGAAGCACTATGAACCCTTTAAGCCTATATCTATCCTTATTCATGGTAAACCTAAATTCCTAATGGAGCTCCTCTATATTACTGACTCTATTCAGATATGCCACGGCCAACTTCCATTTTTCTAAAAAGTCCTCATTACTTTTATTCCTCCTGTTATAAGTTAGTCTGGCCATTAGCATATATTCTCACATTCTTTCCCTCCAATCCTTTTTGGTTAGACCTTTTCCCCCTTTCCAATCTTTGGCTATGGTCAATCTTGCCGCTGCAAAGCTATATTGATATATTTCTTGGTCCTTTTGATTATTGTTTTCTCTCTGTAGACCTAGCAGTCACAGTCCTGGGCTTTTTAAAATCTTGTTATGTAACATTTTATTTGTCTCCTTAATGACCTTATCCCAAAATTCCTGTATGATCACACAGGTCCACCACATGTGGAGGAATGTCCCTTTCTGTTTCCTGCACCTCCAGCAGGAAATTTGTCTATTTTAGCCAATGTTGCTGGAGTGATATAGCATCTATAAAACATTTTGTATTGGTTCTCCCTGATTGAACCTGATAAAGTAAATTTGAATTCTTTGTTCCATAGGTATTCCCATTTGTCCAATTCTATTGGTCTGCCTAGGTCCTTGGCCCAGGATATCATTATTGTCTTGACTCTGTTGTCCTCCATGTTATAGCTTAGTATGTATTTGTATAATCTAGCTGCAGGCTATTGAAGGCTGCTCTGCCCCCTGCTGTGCTCTTTGCTTCAGCGTGAGCTAGGAGGCAAGTTTTCAAACCCTCCCGCAAAATTTTCAACCCCCCCCCCCAAATTTCAACCCCTCCCGAAATTTTTTTCTGGCTACGGCCCTGCTCAGGCCCCTTTTTTGCTGCCATATAAAATCCAGATTATCTGCTTTAATCTTATTTATATGGTAGTGTAGACTCACATGTCCCAGTGTCCAAAGTTTCTTATGTGCCATCCATATACAAGTGACTGAAACTGAGGACAAATTTCACTGCAGGCAGATCACAGTGCATTAATCTTTTTTTTTTTTAGGATGTTCGAGACCAACTTTTATTGAAACGCACAAACCAAGAACTATTTGCAATTCATTAGAAACACATACAACTGGGGAATTTTCCCCAGTTGCCAAATTTTCCCCAGACTTCACAACCTACAAGTTGTACTCTTCTGGCAAAATCCCACCCAAAATTTATCAAATATGAAGGAATGCGAATAATACTGTCTTGGATTGGATCTATATTCCCATATTGTGGTGACACCGACAGCCTTCAAACTTAAAATGATGGTTGTGTATCTGGACTTTGGAAGGTGTCAGTCCAAAAACTCAAAAGTCTCCAAAACTCAGTATTCGAACTTAGATGGCGGTTGTGTATGTGGCTTTGGATGGTGTCGGTCCAAAAACTCTAAAGTGTCCAAAACTCAGTATTCAAACTTAGATGGCGGTTGTGTATCTGGGCAAACTTAGATGGTGGTATCTGGCTTTGGAAGGTGTCAGTCCAAAACCTCAAAAGTCTCTAAAATTCAGTATTCGAACTTAGATGGCGGTTGCGTATCTGGGCAAACTTAGATGGTGGTATCTGGCTTTGGAAGGTGTCAGTCCAAAAACTCAAGAGTCTCCAAAACTTAGATGCATGAATCTTCTTATTGTTCTTGAACGGAGGGTCTCAAAATAATGCTCAAAGCCAAGCTGACTTCACTGCTTCTGCTTCCAGGTCTGGGGATGCTGGCGAGTGTGTACACGGATGACTATGAGAGGGGAAACGCAATGGGAATCGCCTTAGGGGGGTTAGCTTTGGGGGTGCTTGGTAAGTATTCCTTGTCCCTGCGGCTGTTTTCCCTCCTGCTTCCATCTTCTTTCTTAAATTCATCTTCCTCTTGCAGTTGGCGCTCCTTTTGGAAGTGTGATGTATGCGTTTGTTGGGAAGTCCTCTCCTTTCCTGTTCTTGGCATTCCTAGCTCTGTTGGATGGAGGTGAGTATTGAGTAAATACCAAACGTGGGACACATCCACAGCTATGGATGAAAATGAAGGCACAGGTGGTGTATGCGCTGATTTGAAGTAAATGCCACTGAAAAAAGTGAGAATTTTAATTATATTGTTTTTTAGGTTGCGGGTTGTTTTGGGTCCCACGCTTGGAAGGAAAGTGGGGTGGTAATATTACTACTACTGCTACTACTAAAACTACTACTACTACTAATTCATATTTCATAGATATAACTTTCCCAAAATAATAATGTTTCTTATTCAGCCTTACAGCTTTGTATCCTGCATCCATCTAAGATTTCACCCGAGGTAACTACAATAGCTTTGCTTTTTCCTATGTATTCTGTTCGAGGGTGGGCAATATGAACAATCCAACCATTATGGAATATAATTCCCACAATCCCTTACCATGGACTATGCTGGCTGGAGCTTTTGAAGACCTAAGGCTTCACATATCTGCTTTTTAGTAGGAAATCTATCAACAACCCATATTCTTTTGAAATGATGGCGTACTCAGTAGATGGCAATATTATTTCAGTTTAGGGGCTAGCGTGGTGTCATGGTTTAAGCATTAGACTAAAGCTTTGGAGGACATAGTTCAAATCCCTGCTCAGCCATGGAAATGCACTGGATGACCTTGAGAAATCACATTCTCTCAGAGGAAAACAATGGTACAAATCTTGCCAAGAGAAAACTGCAATGAGTTTGCCTTGACAGCAAATTCTCACACTGTTTTTTCCAGAGTACTAAAGGAACCCCTCTGTTGACCTTATTGCAGGACCCCTATATTTTGATTGCAGCAGGTAAGTAAACAAATCTCCACTGTAGCAAATAATAATAATAATAATAATAATAATAATAATAATAATAATAATAGCACAATACTCCTGACCTCACAATCATGTTAAAAAACAAAGTATGGATTGTTGATGTTGCAATCCCAGGCAACAGCAGGGTTGAAGAGAAACAACCGGACAAGCTGACATGATATGAGGATTTAAAGATCGAACTGCAAAGACTCTGGCACAAGCCAGTCAAGGTGGTCCCAGTGGTGATCGGTACACTGGGTGCAGTGCCTAAAGACCTTGGCCTGCACTTAAACACAATCGGCACTGACAATATCTGCCAGCTGTAGAAGGCCACCTTACTGGGATCTGCACGCATGATTCGCCGATGCATCACACAGTCCTAGACACTTGGGAAGTGTCCGATGTGTGATATAATACAACAGCCAGCAGAGTGATCTTGTCTGCTGTGGACTCATCTTGTTGTGTCTCAAATAACAACAACAACAACAACAACAACAACAATTTGTATTTCTTACCTGCCTCTCCCCTTGGCTCAAGGTGGGTCACAGCACAATAAAAAACACACAAATACTATAAAAAGTCTACAAACATGCATATTAAAATGGAGTTCCATAAAAGATACATATTGAACATTCTATAAAATACACATTAATCACACAGGACAGAGACCAAAATATAGCGCGAGTTTAAAATTCATGTTTTCAACTGGCTGGGTAGGGCTGCAGGAAGAGATAGGTTTTTATATTGTTTTGAAGATCTGGATATATTTTAGTAGGATATAGGTTCTATGGAAGAGCACCTGATGGTGCAGCGGGTTAAACTGCTGAACTGCTGAACCTGCTGACTGAAAGGTTGGCAGTTCGAATCTGGGGAGCAGCATGATCTCCTGCAGTTAGCCCCAGCTTCTGCCAACCTAGCAGTTCAAAAACATGCAAATGTGACTAGATCAATAGGTAACACTTCTGCAGGAAAGTAACGGCACTCCATGCAGTCATGCTGGCCACATGACCTTGGAGGTGTCAATGGACAACACCGGCTCTTCAGCTTAGAAATAGAGATGAGCACCACCCCCCAGAGTTGACATAATGTCAAGGAGAACCCTTAACCTTTACCTTAGGTTCTATGGCACTGAGGGCAAAATATTCAAAGGCCTCTCAAAACCAAAAGCAATTTAAAAAAATTCAGCTCATTGAATCTCTACATCTTCCATCTAGATGTTAGGCCAATTTAGCAAAGTCATGTCTTCTGTTCTGTTAATAACATCAATGCTGATGATACAGTCAGTGTATCTTCTCTCCCCAGGTTCAATCTGCTTTGCTAACATGGGAGTGGCCATACTAGAAACCACTTTACCCATTTGGATGATGCAAACCATGTGTTCTCCTGAATGGCAACTGGGTATGTCCCCTTTCCCACCCTTTTACAGAATATTTCTGGGTAAAGCTTTTTATCATACAATTTTCCTTCAACGTTCAATAGATTTTTGCAGCGTCCAGGTGTCATTGTGTTCCATATATACTGGCCAACACATATTTTGGTGCCTCAGTTGTTAGACCTGTTTCTCTGTATATTTGATTGGCTGATTACAAAAATGACACCAATTTTCCTCTATCAGCTCTAGTTTTTGAGATACAGAACATATACCATATGCCAGCATTTCAACTTGGGGGTTGGGACCCCGGGGGAGGGGGTTGTGAGGGGGTGTCAGAGGGGTCACCAAAGACCATTGGAAAACACAGTATTTTCTGTTCATCATGGGGGTTCCGTGTGGGAAGTTTGGTCCAATTTTAACATTGGTGGGGTTGAGAATGCCTTTTGATTGTAGGCAAACTTTAAATCCCAGGAACTACAACTCCCAAATGTCAAGGTCTATTTTCCCCAAACTCCAGCAGTGTTCACAGTTGGGCATATTGAGGATTTGTGCCAAGTTTGGTCCAGATCCATTATTGTTTGAGTCCACAGTGCTCTCTGGATGTAGGCGAACGACAACTCCAAAACTCAAGGTCAATGCCCGCCAAACCCTTCCAGTATTTTCTGTTGGTCATGGGAGTTCTGTGTGCCAAGTTTGGGTCAATTCCATCATTGGTGGGGTTCAGAATAATAATAATAATAATAATAATAATAATAATAATAATCTTTATTTATACTCCACCACCATCTCCCCAATGGGGACTTGGGGCGGCTTATGTTGGGCCAATAATTACAATAATGCTCTTAGGTGAACTATAAATCCCAGCAACTACAACTCCCAAATGACAAAATCAATCCCCCCCCCCAACCCCACCTGTATTCAAATGTGGATGTATTGGGTATTTGTGCCAAATTTGGTCCAGTGAATGAAAATACATCCTGCATATCAGATATTTACATGACGATTCATAGCAGTAACAAAAGGACAGTTATGAAATAGCAACAAAAATAATGACATGGTTGGGGGTCACCACAACATGAGGAACTGTATTAAGGGGTTGTGACATTAGGAAGGTTGAAAAGCACTGCCATATACCTGTTGCTGTCTGCTTGCTCACAAAGAATCATGATAACCACAGCCGGTCGGTGAGTTCTTTCTGGCATAAGCTATAAAGAAATTCTTATTTGTGTTGACATGTTATGTGGATAGTTTTCCTGTCACTGGTCTTTTTGTCAGTGTTGATCCTCTGTGAGATCTCACAACATTGTTTAACAGCTGTTTTTGCTTTGACAACATATAGCAAAAGTGACACGAGTGCATGTTTGCAGCAGCACCATAGTGAGGGTGGCATTTCTCTTCATCTCCCAAAGAGAATATATTCAAAAGCCCAACAGATGTGGCTACAAGGCTTTTGAAGAGGCACCTCCTGGTTAAACAAAAAGGCAGCTTCAGAGGCACAGGGAGGGTGACTCAGTATATGCCAATTATGTGCTGCCTTGGAGACTAGAATCAAATGAAATTGCCAACCTTTGTTGCAAAAAACACTCACTGAAATCTAATTTATGAAGGAATGACCTTTGGGGATGCTCTCGGCTACACTTTGTGCTCAAATCCAATTGCTACCTAGGCTTAGCAGTATTACAGAACACTACTAATCAAGTTAACAATCCGTTAGCCAGGAAGAACCTTCCACCAGATATGGGTCTGTGCGGGTCATTTGTCAGTCTATTTTCCTGGCTTCGTTTTAGTTGGGATGAATAATGGAGGGAGTGAAGGAGGACAACCTGGGTGCAAATGAGTTACACTTGGATCCAGAACAGGAATTGAGGAAAGAGCTGCTTATTCCAAGACGAGAGATGACCTCCATTCGAGACAAAGGCCCCTTCAACACAGATGAATAAAATCCCACATTTTCTGCTTTGAACTGGAATAATAATAATAATAACTAGCTTTACCCGCCACGCGTTGCTGTGGCCAGCCTTCTCTCCCTCATTCTCTGCTTCTTTCACTCCTTCGTTCATTGCGTTTTCTTCTTTCCTTTCTTCCTTCTCTACCTGTTTACTTCCTTCCTTAGCTGTTTGCTTTCATCCTTCCTTCTCCTTATTTCTTTCCTTCCCTGCGTCTTTCTCTCCTTCTTTCTCTTTTTCCTTTGCTGCGTCTTTCCTCCCTTCCCTTTTTTCTTTCCTTCTCTCCTCCTTCCTTCTGTACCTCTTCCCTTCCTCCTCCCTTTTTCTTTTCCTTCCTCTTTGTCTCCTTTCTTTCCTCTCTCTTTCCTTCCTTCCTTCGCTCTGTAGTTCCATACTCCCCTTTCTTTCTTTCTTTCTTTCTTTCTTTCTTTCTTTCTTTCTTTCCTTCCCTCCCTTTCTCTTCTTCATTTGCTTTCTTTCCTCCCTTGCCTTTTCTTCTGTCCTTTCTTCCTTCCTTTCCTTCGTTCCTACACCTTCCCTTCTGCTTCTTTTTTCTTCCTTCCTTCCTTTCTCCCTTGTTTCCCATGCTCCTACTCTCTCTTTCTTCTTTCTTTCCTACCTTTCCTACCTACAATTTGGGAATTGTAGTTGCTGGGATTTGTAGTTCACCTAAAATCAAATAGCATTCTGAGCCCCACCAACGATGGAATTGAACCAATCTTGGCACACAGTTCCCCCATGACCAACAGAAAATTCTGGAAGGGTTTGGTGGGCAGTGTCCTTTGGTTTTGGAGTTGTAGTTCCCCTACATCCAGAGACCACTGTGGACTCAAACAATGATGGATCTGGACCAAACTCTACAAGCATACTCAATATGCCCAAATGTGAACACTGGTGGGGTTTGGGGAAAATATAATCTTGACATTTTGGAGTTGTAGTTGCTGGGATTTGTAGTTCACCTACAAACACAGAGCATTCTGAACCCCACCAATGATAGAATTGGCCCAAACCTCCCACACAGAATTGGGCCAAATCTCCCCATGACTACCAGAGCCGATCATAGCAACGCATGGTAGGGGACGGCTAGTTATAAATAAAACTTTATATTCTGCCCTATCTCCCCAGAGGGGATACATCTCTCCAGTAGTGCAATTGTACTGGTTCACCAGTTAGTGATCCTACGATCATATTTCTATACATCTTTGTAACCTCAACTACTTAAACAATTGCAAGTCCTTTTTTAAAAATATTATTTTTATTGTATTATCGAAGGCTTTCATGGTCAGAATCACTGGGTTGCTGTGAGTTTTTCAGGCTGTAAGGCTCAGGTCCAGACTATTTGATGAACCGCATCTCCCACTATAGATCATGATGATGTTCCAGTAGCATTCTCTCTTGACGTTTTGCCTCCATCTGTGGCTTCCTCTGAACATGCCAGCCACAGATGCAGGCGGAACGTCAGGAGAGGTAGGGGATGGGAACATGGCAGGATTGGGAGCTATTGATGGGTGAAACATGGCGGGGGAGAAAAAGTGATAGCAAGATGCACATGCCATTTTGTGTGTCTTGTGTGATAATGTCTTAAAGGAGCCTGTTAGTGGATTTTGAAGATGCCCCCAAAACAAGCTTTTACTGGATCTGGATGCATGGACAAACATCCTTTTACTGCAGTGTTTCTCAACCTGGGTGTCAGTATCTCTGGGGTGAGGGCTCGTGAGAGATAGGGGCGGCTCAACCCATTACGCAAAGTAAGCATTTGCAGTATAGTTGATTTTGCCCAGGGGCGCTCTTGGGGGAAAATAGACCTTGACATATGCGAGTTGTAGTTACTGGGATGTATAGTTCACCTAAAATCAAAGAGCATTCTGAACTCCACAATGATGGAATTGAACCAAATATGTGGCACACAGAACTCCCATGACCAACAGAAAATATATATCAATGATTGGTTGGGGGGGGGGGTGCCAAAATACTGTTTGCTTACTGTTGAAAATTACCTAGGGCCCCCTCTGGTCATGAGGGGGTGTTAGAGGAGTCTCCAAAGACCATCAGAAAACACAGTATTTTCTATTGATCGTGAGAGTTCTGTGTGGGAATTTTGACCCTATTATCTCGGTGGTGTTCAGAATGCTATTTGATTGCAAGTGAACTATAAATCCCAGCGACTACTACTCCAAATGTCAATGTCTATTTTCCCCATACTCCACCAGTGTTCACATTTGGGCATATTGAGTATTTGCATCAAGTTTGGTCGAGATCTATCATTGTTTGAGTCCACCGTGCTCTCTGCATTGTGCATAGGTGAACTACAACTCCAAAACTCAAGGTCAATGCCCACCAGACTTTTCGAGTATTTTCTGTTGCTCACGATAGTTCTGTGTGCCAGGTTTGGTTCAGTTCCATCATTGATGGAGTTCAGAATGCTCTTTGATTGTAGGCGAACTATAAATCCCAGCAACGACAACTCCAAATGTCAAGGTCTATTTTCCCCAAATTCCACCAGTGTTCACATTTTGGCATATTGAGTATTCATGCCAAGTTTGGTCCAGATCAATCATTGTTTGAGTCCACAGTTCTCTCTGGCTGTAGGTGAACTACAACTCCAAAACTCAAAGTCAATGCCCACCAGACCTTTTCAGTATTTTCTGTGGGTTATGAGAGTTCTGTGTGCCAGGTTTGGTTCAGTTCCATCATTGATGGTGTTCAGAATGCTCTTTGATTGTAGGTGAACTATAAATCCCAGTAACTACAATTCCCAAATGACAAAATCAAACCTTCAACCCCACCAGTATTAAAACTTGGGCATATCAGGTATTCGTGCCAAATTTGGTCGAGTGAATGAAACTACATCCTGCATATCAGATTTATAACAGAAGCAAAATTCCAGTTAAGAAGTAGCAACAAAAATAATGTTGTGGTTGGGGGTCACCACAACATGAGGGGTCGCAGCATTAGGAAGGTTGAGAATCATTGCTTTATTGCATCCTGATGTTAAGAGAGGTGCCCAGTTCCCATAGATGCAAAATATGAACATGTTAAGTCCCCAACAGAATTCTGGATGTTGTATACACTACTCAGTAAACTCATATGAGAACAGTAGCCAACTTCAGGATTATAATGTGCAAAATAAACATCAAACCTCTTGCTGTCAGCAGAAAAAGAGCCATTGTTGTGGAGTTAGGGTCTTGAGTAAGGTACCTTATTGAACAGGTACATCTGGAAGATTTTTTATCAAATACAGATGGTTAGAAATTGATATAATTTATTTCTGACTATTTTTAAACTACTAGCACAGATCATTTTTATTACTGCTTCTGTTTGTCCAATCTGGCGTTTCTTAGTAAAGAGTGGAGGCTTTCCCAGAAAACCTGCAAGATAAACGAAAGGGACACACAGAGAGGAAATTAAACACAAACATCTGAGTTTCAATAAGCACGCCATGTTATCTTCAGGCAAACAGAGATGCCTGTGATACATCTATAGTCTGAAGGGGAGTAAATTAATGATCAGCCACACCAGACCAATTCAAGTCAAATATTGAATTTTAGTTTAATTATATCAGTAGAACAAATAACCGTTGCACTGGTTCAGAGTGTGACACTGTGGCACCTTCCAAACAGCTGCATAAAATCCCACGTTTTCAGCTTTGAACTGGAATATATGACAGTGTGGACATTGATAACCCAGTTCAAAGCAGATATTGTGGGATTTCCTGCCTTGATATTCTGGGTTATATGGCGTTTGGAAGGGCCCTGGAACAAAAGAAGAAGGAAGGGCTTAAGACATAAAATGACCTAGCAATAGAACCTGGTCTAATAATAATAACCCTTCCCGTGGACATCAGACTGGCTCCTTCCCTGATGATATTCCGCAGGAAATTAAAAACTTGGCTGTTCAAGAAGGCGTTCGAACAAGAAGTGCAATAATTGGTAATGACGACAGGAATGGAACAATGGAAAATGATACTGGATTGTGGTTTAAACGATGAGACGACATGAATGGCTTTTTGTATTATTGATATTGTTGATGTTTTTGATGATGATGTTTTTGGTTATTGCTAGATTGCTATTTTAGATTGTGTCTTGAATTTTTGAACCTTGTCCTTTCTATGTTGTACACCGCTGTGAGTCGCCCCCGGGCTGAGAACAGCGGCATATAAGCAAAGTAAATAAATAAATAAATAATAATAATAATTTATTTATACCCCACCACCATCTCCCCAAAGGGACGGAGCAGCTTATATGAGGTCAAGCCCAACAACACATCAGTAAAAACAACAAAGCAATAAGCAAATAAAACGATACAATTAATATAACTTACATATATGGCAGTGTTTCTCAAACTTCCTAATGCTGTGACCTCATTGGTGACCCCCAACCATAAAATTATTTTTGTTGCTACTTCATCACTGTAATTTTGCTACTGTTATGAATTGTAATGTAAATATCTAATTTTCATTCACTGGACCAAATTTGGCACAAATACCCAATATGCCCAAATTTGAATACTGATGGGGTTCAGAGGGGATTTATTTTGTCATTTGGGAGTTGTAGTTGCTGGGCTTTATAGTTCACCTAAAATCAAAGAGCATTGTGAACTTGGCACACAGAACTCCCAAGACCAGCATAAAATACCGGAAGAGTTTGGTGGGCATTGACCTTGAATTTTGGAATTGTAGTTCACCTACATCCAGAGAGCACTGTGGACTCAAACAATGATAGATATGGACCAGAGTTGTAACAAATACTCAGTATGCCCAAATGCGAACCCTGGTAGAGTTTGGGGAAAATAGACCTTGACATTTTGGAGTTGTAGTTGCTGGGATTTATAGTTCACCTACAATCAAAGAGCATTCTGAACTTCACCAACAATGGAATTGGACCAAACTTGGCACACAGAACTCCCATGACCAACATAAAAAAAACTGGAAGGAGAGCATTTTGAACCCCACCAATGATAGAATTGGGCCAAACTTCCCACAAAGAACCCCCATGCCTTCAAGGAACTAGCTGGCATGAGCCTCCTTCCAGCCTCGCATGCTCTCCCTTGCCCCACACATGCGCATCATACTGTCACATGTCAAGCATGCCTGCTCTTCCCTCCCCTGCTTGGAGTCTCAGAAACAGCCCTCCCCTTGGCTGAGGGGCCAGCCAATCAGAGCGGAGGAGGGCTTTTGGTGGGAGGATTTGCCATCAGTTTCCAAAAAGGAAGAAAAGGACAGGCGGAGAGATTATCAGCCTTCTCTGCCAAAGGGGTTCCTAAGATCATCAGAAATATATGTTTTCTTATGGTGTATGCTGACCCCTCTGAAACCAGGGGTCCTGGCCTCCAGGTTGTCTTATGGAATATATGAAGAATTGAAAATGTGTTAGGAAACTTGAGTTACAATTAATTCACCCTCACTCCCATTCCATCCCTCCATTCAATTGTCAATAGCAAAACTGGGGAACTATGGACAACCAGCTGTCATTGGAGCTGAGTCTTATCAGATCCTACAAGACTAGCAAGAGATGGTGGGAATATGAGTTTATCACAGAGCTCAGAAAAGTTGTTCTTTAACTACAACTTTCAGAAAGACCATGCTGGAAACAGTTGCCATAAAAGTAACATTTCAAAAAAGGGATGGCTCCCAGGTGTTCTACACCTGAGTTAGGATAATGGTCAGGGCCGGCCCTAGGTAATTTTCAATGGTAAGCAAACATTATTTTGGCGCCCCCCCCCCCCCCAAAAAAAAACCAATCACTGAAAAAAAAAGGTAGAGGTGAATAAAGAGTTACCTTAAAGAAGAGACTGGCACAGAGCAGCAGCAGCAGCGAGGATGCCCCCCTTCTCCTCCAGGGTCTTCCTCCTCCTCCTCTCCATTTGGAGGTGTCTAAACGGAGAGGGGGAGGAAGAAGAGCCCAGAGGAGAAGGAGATGGCCAAGCCTCGCTGCTGTTGCAGCCCGACGCTCCTCTTCTCGCCCCCTTCGAGGCGAGGCCTCGAAGGGGGCGAGAAGAGACTGGCACAGAGCAGCAGCAGCAGCGAGGATGCCCCCCTTCTCCTCCAGGGTCTTCCTCCTCCTCCTCTCCATTTGGAGGTGTCTAAACGGAGAGGGGGAGGAAGAAGAGCCCAGAGGAGAAGGAGATGGCCAAGCCTCGCTGCTGCCCCACACTCCTCTCGCCACTCTACAAGGTGCACGGGGCATGAGGGGAGGGAAAGGCGTGCACCTTTCTCTTCTCCCTCGCACGCCTTTCCTGCCTCTGCCGCTAGGAAAGGCACATGCAGGGCGAGAGGGGAAGGACAGAGGCGCGCGCCTTTCCCTTCCCCCTTGCCGCATGCGCGGCTTTTCTGCTTCCTCCCGCTGCTGCCCCCACCACCGGCGCTGCTCATGAGACGAGGCCCAATTGGAGGGAGGGGCATTTAAGGAGGCGCGTGAGCGCCCCTGGGACAAACAAAGTATTCCGCGGTCGCTTACTTCGCGTAATGGAAAAGCCGCCCCTGATAATGGTCCACCCACCTAACTAGCAACATGTATCATTCCTCCTCCTTTTAAGAACATAGGGAGGCACCTGTTAAATCACACTAATGGGTCATTTTAACATATCTGTGAAACTGCCCAATGATAGTTGCCGGGTGATTTTAACCTCTTTTTCTTGCACTGCTAGTTTACATGAATCTATTTAAGCCATGCATTTTGCAATAAGGTAGCTTCCCTCAGGTTGCAATCATAGGGCCAACAGCTTGGCAATCATAGTTAGAATCTTTAAACCTGCCCCTATTCCCAGGGTTTTGGAGGGAAAGGAGGACTCTGTTCAGTCTTACCGTTTTTGGAGCCTAACAGCAGGATGTGTGGGTCTCTCTCTCCCACCTGCACAAAGGCTTCATTTCTCACAGCTTTTGCTGGGGGTTAAAGAAATAGATCCACAGCTCTGCTGGGGAGGAAAGAAATGGTTCCTACAGCCTTTGTGGAGAAACTAAAGGACACCTTTTAGCTTGGCAGATCTACAGGAACCTTGCCTGGAGCCGGGAGTAAGGGCCTCACGCCAGCAAGGTAAAGAGAGATTGCCCAAGGAGGGGTCAAAGGATTTCCCTAAGGAAGAAAGGAACAGTTTACCACCAGTTGCCTGCCCCTTGATAGCAGATTGAGGAAGCTACCGGTTTTCCAAGGTTATAAAGTGTTTAATTCATTTGTTTGAAGATTTAAGCCCAAATAAAGAACTTTGTTGAATTTATCTTGAGCCTCAATACAACTTTGTGTTGGGAAATCTAAAGGGCCCTTCAGCTGAGGCACCCCGGCGTCCCGTTGGGCATACAGAGAGCACGTCCTGTAAACAGACATTATTTCAGGCCCAGCGTGCAACAGCACAATAGTCCTGTAAGGTAGGATTTTCTTCATTTCTACAAAAGTCACACAACTTTATTTATGGGAGGTTCTTTCTCTGTTTCTTTTCACAGGGGTAGCTTTTCTTCCTGCCAGTGTGTCCTATCTGATTGGCACCAACCTATTTGGGATGTTGGCCAACAAAATGGGACGGTAAGTGAAGGAGCCCAAAAGTCTTTGACTTTTGTGTCACTTACTTACTTACTTAGGCGATCCCTCGTTGGACGAGTAAGATAAAAACAAGATGTTTTTATTGCTGCTAATTATACTGTCTGATTGTTTTAATCAGTTATAACTGTGATATTATGTGGTAAATTTGTGTATTTTATATTGCATTGTATGTTGTAATTATTAGGCATTGAATTGTGCCTTTTGTAAGCCGCCCTGAGTCCCCCCTAGGGGGTTGAGAAGGGCGGGGTAGAAGCACCCCAAATAAATACATAAATAATAAATAAATGGTCTTCCATGATGGGTTTCCTTGTGAATTGGTAGGTGGCTGTGGAGCCCTATTCTTGACCTGCATCTTCTCCCACAGTGAAGGCATTGGTTTCCAGGTGGAAGGCGGTCCCGGTCGGGGTTGGCTTGACGCGTCTTCCTCCTGGCATGTTTCTCTCTTTCACCCTCCACTCGTGCCTCCTCGAATTCTGCAGCACTGCTGGTCACAGCTGACCTCCAGCTGGAGCGCTCAAGGGCCAGGGCTTCCCAGTTCTCAGTGTCTATGCCAGAGATTTTAAGGCTGGCTTTTTGTGTCACTATTTAGGTCCAACATCACAAAAACCAAGATTATGGCAACCAGATCACTGGCAAATAGAGGGAGAAAATGTGGAGGCAGTGACAGACTTTGTATTTCTAGGCATGAAGATTATTGCAGATGCAGACTGCGGCCAGGAAATCAAAAGACGCTTCCTTCTTGGGAGGAGAGCAATGTCCAATCTCGATAAAATAGTGAAGAGTAGAGACATCACATTGGCAACAAAGATCTGCATAGTAAAAGCAATGGTATTCCCCATAGTAACCTACGGATGTGAGAGCTGGACCATAAGGAAGTCTGAGCGAAGGGAGATAGACACTTTTGGAGGAAAATTCTGAGAGTGCCTTGGACCACAAGAAGATCCAACCAGTCCATACTCCAGAAAATAATGCCCGACTACTCACTGGAGGGAAGGAAAGTAGAGGCAAAGATGAAGTACTTTGGCCACATACTGAGAAGACAGGAAAGCTTGGCTGTGGAAAATGGAAGGAAAAAGGGAAGAGGGGGCAACCAAGGGATGGATAGATGGATGCATGGTATCCTTGAAGTGATTGGCTTGACTTTGAAGGAGCTGCGGGTGGCAATGGCCAACAAGGAGCTCTGGCATGGGCTGGTTCATGAGGTCACGAGGAGTTGGAAGCAACTGAACAAATAAACAACAACAAACAATAAAGTCCAGTTTTACAAGAAATGGGCGATTTAGGGAATGCCTGCCTCATGATATGGACCTGAAGTAAATGGGGAACTGGTTGATAGCTCAATTTATATGATTCTGTAAATGAGGATTAGACCAAGACTTGAACATAAGACAAGTCCTGCTGGATCACGTTCAAAGTGTCTGGTTCATCCAGCATTCTGTTTCCCACAGTTGCCAAATAAAATTCTTTTGGGAAGATGAGAAGTAGGAGAAGAGTCCAATAGCCCTCATATTCAGAAGTATGCTAACTCTTTGATCCTAAAAAGCGCATAGAATAATAGAGTTGGAAAAGACCTCATGGGCCATCCAGTCCAACCCCATTCTGCCACGAAGCAGGAAAATTGTATTCAAAGCACCCCCAACAGATAACCATCCAGCCTCTGTTTAAAAGCTTCCAAAGAAGGAGCCTCCACCACACTCCGGCTCTCACAGTCAGGAAGTTCTTCCTAATGGAATCTCCTTTCTTGTAGTTTGAAGCCATTGTTCCATTGTGTCCTAGTCTCCAGGGAAGCAGAAAACAAGCTTGCTCCCTCCTCCCTATGAGTTCCTCTCACATATTTATATATGGCTATCATATCTCCTCTAGCCTTCTCTTCTTCGTTCTAAACATTCGTGACAGCTGACTGTTTGTTGTCTGTTTTTATACTGCTTTTATATTGTTCATCTGGTTTTATACTGTTTATACTGCTATACTGTTTATACTGTTTTATTATATCATTGTTAAATTGTATATTCATGATTTGATGTGTGCGCCAGGGGTGCCGATTTGTTAGCTGTTCTGAGTCCCTCTGCGGAGGTTGAGGTAGGACAGGATATAAAAGTCCTAAATAAATAAATAAATAAATAAACAAACAAACAAACATGCCCAGCTCTTTAAGCCACTCCTCATAGGGCTTGTTTTCAGGACCCTTGATCATTTTAGTCGGCCTCCTCTGGACACATTCCAACTTGTCAATATCTCTCTTCAATTGTGGTGCTCAGAATTGGACACAATATTCCAGGTGAGGTCTAACCAAGGCAGAATAGAGGAAAAGCATGACATCCCTAGATCTAGACACTATACTCTATTGATGCAGGCCAAATTCCCATTGGCTTTTTTTGCCGCCGCATAGAGTCATGATGCCTAGTAGCACTTAATAGCTCCAGTCTCCATGAATTGATCTAATCTTCTTTTTAAAACCACCTAAGTTGATGGTCATTTTGAGCAGCAAATTCTGTAATTCAGATATGGATTGCCTATAGGAGTAATTTTTTTCTGTCTTATTGAATCTTCCATCATTCAGCTGCATCGGATAACCTTAGCTTTTGCTATTAGGGAGAGAAAGCATGTTTCTACAAAATTCCAGTATATCAATCTTATTTCTATATAACTCTACCAAGTGACCCCTTTTTTACCTGTTTTCTAAAAGAAATAGTACAGCTTTATCTCAGAAGGGAGTTTTATTCAAATCCTTAGATCGATTCAGCTACCTTTTCCTAACAATACCCTTCTTGAGATGTGATGATCAGAACTATAAATGGTATACTTGCCCTATAGATTTCTATAACAAATGCATACAATAATGATAAATGATAATGCCCTGCTTTCCATGTACTTTCAGACTGAGATCTTTTCTCTCTTTCTCCTTTTCATTGCCATTGTTACAGATGGCTCTGTTCACTGATTGGGATGGTGGTTGTCGGAATCAGCCTTCTTTGTGTGAGTATAATGGCACGTCTGTACAGCAGATCTAATACTATTGGTTTTGGTTTTTATGGCCGTACCTGAATCTAACCGCATATCTCTCCCTACTTTTGCTTCATAGATTCCCCTGGCTCAAAATATCTATGGGCTCATTGTGCCCAACAGTGGGGTTGGTTTTGCCCTTGGTAAGAGCTAGAAATGCTTTGGATTCTGCACTAATATTTTTCAAAGATATTTATTTATTTATTTCTTGTGTCAGGAGCAAACCAAAACAGTTGTATTGCATTAAAAACAGGCAAACAAAACACAAAATTTGCAGACTTGGTATTCTATTAAATGTCCTTTGACCAGTAGCTGGCCACTTGGAGTGACTCTTATGTTGCTGCAAGAAGGTCCTCCATTGTGCATGTGGCAGGGCTCAGGGTGCATTGCAGTGGTTTGCTCTTCTCCACACTCGCATGTTGTGGATTCCACTTTTGTAGCCCCATTTCTTGAGGTTGGCTCTGCACCTCGTGGTGCCAGAGCGCAGTCTGTTCAGCGCCTTCCAAATCGCCTAGTCTTCAGTGTGCCCAGGGGGGAGTCTCTCATTTGGTATCAGCCATGGCTTGAGATTCTGGGCCTGCCACTTTTGGACTCTCGCTTGCTGAGGTGTTCCAGCGAGTGTCTCTGTAGATCTTAGGAAACTATTTCTTGATTTAAGTCATTGGCATGCTGGCTGATACCCAAACAGGGGATGGACTGGAGATGTCACTGCCTTGGTCCTTACTATTGGCTGCTACTTCCCGGCGGATGTCAGGTGGTGCAATAGTGTAATTTCTCCAGTGGTGTATGGCATGGACACCCCGTGATAATGTGGCATGTCTCATTAAGAGCCACTGTTTTAGTGTGGTGAGATGTGTTCCACAGTGGGCACGCATACTCAGCAGCAGAGTAGCATAGCGCAAGGGCAGATGTCTTCACTGTGTCTGGTTGTGATCCCCAAGTTGTGCCAGTCAGTTTTCATATGATATTGTTTCTAGCACCTACTTTTTGCTTGATGTTCAGGCAGTGCTTCTTGTAGGTAAGAGCACGGTCCAGAGTGACTCCCAGGTATTTGGGTGCACTGCAATGCTCCAGTGGGATTCCTTCCCAGGTGATCCTCAGAGCTCGGGATGCTTCTCTGTTCTTGAAATGAAAAGCACATGTCTGTGTTTTAGATGGATTAGGGATCAGCTGGTTTTTCCTGTAGTAAGCAATAAGAGCACCTAGAGCTTCGGAGAGCTTCTGTTCTACCATCTCAAAGCTCCCTGCTTGAGCAGTAATGGCACGATCATCAGCATATATGAAGCTCTCTGTCCCTTCTGGCAGTGACTGGTCATTTGTGGAGATGTTGAACATGGATGGAGCAAGCACGCTCCCCTGAGTCAGGCCGTTCTTCTGTTTCCGCCATCTGCGTCTCTGACCCTGGAACTTAACAAAAAAAGCTCCTGTTTTGTAGCAGGTTTCCTATGAGACGGGTGAGGTGGTAGTCCTTTGTGATATTATACATTTTTCTCAGGAGGAGGCGGTGGTTTACAGTATCATAAGCTGTTGACATGTCTATGAAGACGGCTCCTGTGATCTGCTGCTTTTCAAAGCCATCGTCTATGTGCTGAGTCAGGTTCAGCACTTGCGATGTGCAGCTTTTGCCCTTCTTGAAGCCAGTTTGCTGTGGAATCAGACATGGGTCCATTTTTTCCATATTTCTATGCAAAATAAGTCTCTCCAGAACTTTGTAAAGGTGGCACAACAGAGAGATTGGTCTATAGCCTTTTGGATCATTTTACGGTCTTTGCCTGGTTTCAAGATGGCGATGACTCTTGCTTTCCTCCAGATTTTGGGGATCTGACAGGATGCAGTGCAGTTGTTCATCAGCCCCAGTAGCCAGCACCTTGTTTTTGTTCTTGATTTGTTCCATCCGTAGATCATCCAGGCCAGCTGCTTTGCCATTTTTACATTTATCGAGAGCCATGTCCAAAAATAGTTTTGCTATTGTGTGCCCTCACATTTTTTTTCTGATTTAAGGTGGACATATCTAAGATGCTCTGTCTGACAATATTTCTTGATTTCATTCTGGGGACAGGTATGGTCGACTCCTCTATGATGCCTCTCATGGGATACTTGGTGGACCTTCGCCACACCTCCATCTACGGCAGTGTCTATGCCATTGCTGATGTAGCCTTCTGCATGGGCTTTGCTGTTGGTATGGATTGGCACCAGTCACTGTGGTGTTGCTTGTGCATTTATTGTGTCTGAATACTTCTCAAATTTAAAATCTTTCTCTGCCAGAGTGCTGGGGCCTCAAGAAACTACAGATCCCAGGAGTCCATTGCATTGAGCCATGGCAGTTAAAAGGTGCCAAGCTGCTTTAAATCTACAGTGTAGATCTCTCAGGATTTGGCAACTACAACTCTTCTGATGTGACCACAAATTTTATGTCTTCATCCCAAAAACGGAATATAATAATAATAATAATAATAATAATAATAACTTTATTTTTATACCCCGCCAACCATCTACCCTAGAGGACTCGGGGCAGCTTACAAGGGACAAGCCCAAAAATTACAGTTAAAACACAGCAATCAAACAACAATTAAAACATCAAATAAAAACAATACAACACAATTATAAACAACATAGGAACAATATGGCTGAAAAAACATAGGTGAGGTACAATTCAATGAGTGCAATACATTTTATAGGAGTGCAAGAAAAGTGCAACAGACTAGTAGATTGGGAGAGAAGTGCTGTCAAAAAACATGTTGAGGTAGGCCATTTGAGGGTCGAAATAAAGTGCAGAAACTCAATAGGGACAGGAAAATTACTGGTGAGCTGCTCAATCAAAAGCACACCGGAACATCCAGGTTTTTAGTTGACTCTGAATGGAGGACAAGGTTGGAGCCCGTCTGATCTCCCTAGGAAGGGAGTTCCAGAGCTGAGGGGCCACTACCGAGAATGTAAGCAACAGAATCTGCTATATAGGGCCGGGTTTTAGCAGAGCTGGTTAATCACCAGCAGCAATACATCTTACCAATCGAAAGATGTGCAGTTCTAGTCCGGGTTGCGGTGAGCACCCGACCTTCAGCCCAGCTTACTGTTCACCTAAGCTGTTAGAAAACAGCTGTGAGTAGAGAAATTAGGCACCTAATAAGCAGGGAGGTATTTTACGGTACCATAAAAGAAATACCAGAAAATGCCAGTGATCAAAGGAAGGAGGAAGTCTGTCATCAAAGCTCTTCATCTTAGAGGATGGAGAGACAGCACCCCCCTGTGGCCGGAATCGAGCACAACCTCCAGGACGCCGAAGTTGGGAAAAATGCCGACATATACCTCAGTCTGTTATTTGTCCTATCTGTTTAATGGCATTGAATGTTTGCTGTGTATGTGTTCTGTGATCCACCCTTTGGGGTAAGAAGGGCAGAATATAAAAGCTGCAAATAAATAAATAAATAAATAAATAAATAATGTTGTGATGCACCTATATAATTAAATTAATATCAGCTGTTTTAATTACCCACCATCCTCTGCTTGTAGGTCCTTCTACAGGAGGTGCGCTTGTTCGAGCGGTTGGCTTTCCCTGGTTAATGGTCATCATTGCAGGCATCAATTTGGCATATGCCCCTCTCTGTTGGTGTCTGCGGAGTCCCCCAGCCAAAGAGGAGAAGATTGTAAGTTTATCGTTGGAGGTTCAAGCAATATCCAAATGGTTTCTACAAGGGTTACTTGTTATGTCTTTGAAACATTTTTTGCCATTGCTTTCTGTTAAATTCAGAAGCCACCCAACAGTCTTAAGTCAAAGACCAGGATGAAGAACCAGATGTTGTTCAACTCTATGGGAAATTATGGGAACAAGTCCAACAACATTTGGATGTACAGATTATGCACCCTTGTAGGAAAACAGTACAACACTATGTTGCTGTGAGGGAGCAATGATGGGGAGTTTCCTTCCTTGTCAGAAAGAAGGTTTTGCTCCAACTAACCCTGGGGAATGTCAAACCTTCGTTCTCACAGTTCTTTAACTGAACCGCTCTTCAAAGAGAACAGAGATAAGAAATATGGCTCCTTCCTGTTGTCTTTATTTTGCTTGATGATGTAGGCAAGATCCTGAGAGAAATGAGGGTGACCAGTTGTGTCCTCGAGCCTTGCCTGTCCTGGCTGATTATGCAGGCCTGAAGGGGACTGGCAAAGTGGATGAAAGTGCTGGTAAATCCCCTCTTAGTACAAGGTAAAATTCCAGCCAGCCTTAAGGAGGCAGTAGTAAAACCTCTACTTAAAAATCCAGCCCTGGATCCCACTCAGCTAAACAATATTCGGGCGGTTTCAAATCTCCCCTTTCTGGGCAAGGTTCTGGAGAGAGTGGTGGCATCTCAGCTCCATAATTTCTTGGAAGAAACCGATTATCTGAATCCATTTCAATCTAGTTTCAAACTTGGTTACGAAACTGAAATAGCAGTAGTCGCCTTGGTAGGTGATCTACAAAGAGAGCTAGCACTGGGACTGTGGCGCAGCTGGCTGGGAGTCAGCTGCATTAAGTTCACTACTGACTGAAAGGTCATGAGTTTGAAGCCAGCCCGGGTCGGAGTGAGTGTCCGACCAATTTGTGTAGCTTGCTGTCAACCTTTGCAGCCTAAAAGACAGTTGCATCTGTCAAGTAGGAAATTTAGGTACCGCCTATGCGGGGAGGCGAATTTAACTAATTTACAGTGCCATAAAAATCTCCAGCAAGCCTGCAAAGAATGAGGAAGTATTTCATCAGTGTCATAAATGGATGGTGAAGCAACAGCTCCCCTGGTGGCCAGAATACTCTCATGAAAAGTTAAATTGCCTCTGTGTCTGTCTCTATATGTTGTGTGTCTATGTTTGCCATGTATATGTACATTGTCATCTGCCCTGAGTCCCCTGCAGAGTGAGAAGGGCGGAATATAACTACTGTAAATAAATGGGGGAGTGTGTCCCTGTTGGTTCTCCTGGAACTCTTAGCAGCGTTTGATACCATCAACAATGGTATCCTTCAGGATCATCTTGCTGGGATGAGATTAGGATGCACTGTTTTTCAGTGGCTCTGTTCATTTCTAGAGGGCTGAACTCAGAAGGTGGTGCTTGGTGAGTCCTGTTTGATCCCTTGGCCTTTGTCCTTTGGGGTCCCACAGGGTTCAGTTCCATCCCTCGTGCTGTTTAATATTTACATTAAAGTGCTGAGAGAGATCATCTGGAGTTTTGGAGTTTGGTGCCATATTTATACAGATGACACCGAACTCTATTACTCCTTTCCTCCAAAAGCCAAGGATACCGTTCTGTTCCTAAATTGATGCCTGTCAGCAGTAATGGACTGGATGAGGGTGAACAGATTGAAATTAAATCCTGACAAGACGGAGGTCAGTCAGAAGGCAGATCAGGGTATAGGGATACAACCTGTGCTGAATGGGGTTACACTCCCCCTGACGACACAGGTACGCAGCTTGGGGGTGATCCTGGATTCATCACTGACCCTGGAGCCCTAGTGTCAGCAGTGGCCAGAAGTGCCTTTGCACAACTAAAACTTGTGTACCTCTTGCACCCATACCCTGAGATGCCAGATCTGGCTATGGAAGTACATGCTTTAGTTACATCTCGATTGGACTACTGCAACACGCTCTATATGGGGCTGCCTTTAAAGAACGTTCAGAAGCCTCAGTTGGTTCAAAGGTCAGAAGGCAGGTTACTAATGGGAGCACTGTACAGGGAGATAACAATTCCCATGTTACGGCAGCTTCACTGGCTTCCAGTTTGCTACCGAGAGAAAATCAAAGTGCTGGCTATTACCTTTAAAGCTCTAAACAGTTCGGATCCAGACTACTTGGCCAACTGCCTCTTGTATTGACTTGTCCAAACATTGTGCTCATCTCAAACCTGGTTGGTAGGGACAAGAGAGAGGGCCTTCTCTGCAATTGCCTCTCACATCTGGAATTCCCTCTCAAAGGAGATCAGAATGGCCCCTGTGCTGTCCTCTTTTAGGAAGCAACTAAAAACCTTCCCATGCACACAGGCTTATGGAGAGTTCTTCAGTTGCTGCAAACTGAGTTTGAAGTGCAAACACTGTTTGCGTTCTATTAACTCAGCTGGGGAGAAGGATTTCCAGCAGTAGGCTCAGCCAAAACCAACTGATGCAGCCTTTCCTAACTTGTATATTCTTCCTCATTAGTAACTTTAGTCACCTTGGCCATGTTGTGATGTTACTTGACCACATGAGTCCTGGTTTCCTTCTGTGAAAGTTGGATGGTATGCATTAGCACATGGTATTAGCCATGTTGGCAACTCCTGAATAGCCCTCGAAGTAAGGGACTTTTTTCTCTCTAAGGGAAGATATGGGGCACCTTCCACTTTGGGCTCTTCTGTGACACCAATGAAGTCAACCTTGATTGTCCCATCCCTTCTGGGAATGGGGGACATCTAGTTCTCTTGTCCACTAGTTCTCTTGACATGCCTTTATGCCCCAAAGCCTTTTGATATAGGAATCTGTATTGATTTTGCTATGCATTTGGTGAGGATAATACTTATGCACTGTGTTTCGTTTTCTCTCATTCTGTCTCCTGCTCTTCCAGGCAATTTTAAGCCAGGATTGCAACATGCAGACCAAAAGTTATGTGACCCAGAAGGCTCTCAAGGAGTTTCCACTCACAGATAGTAGTGATGATGAAATTGAGACCGTGGAATAGAAGCTACACTTTCAGTTGTCGTATTTGGAATCCTGTAGAGGCTTTCTTCCCATCTTCTCACGAAGAGTTCTTTTGGAAAGCATCAAAATAGAACTGGGGAAAATTGGAGGCTCTAGATACTTTGGACTTCAGCTCCCAGAATCCTGTGTCACTGTGGGGTGGGCTGATGGAAGTTTAAGCCAAAGAAACTAATGGGCCAAAATTTCCCCAGCCCTTTCCTAAAAAAATAACACCAAACCATGACTGGAATGCAGTGGAGAAAGATAGTACACAATTTGTTCATGCCTCGCACACTGCAAGAGCTTCCAGGTGTGGTTAAACTACAAAGCTTGTTGTCCTCAGTTGGTGAATTGTTGCTTCTGGGGTGGTGAGCATTGTAATACTGAACCTCTGGAGGGTATGTGTAGAGAAAGGCTGGCTTAACATACTGCACTTCAGAAATTAATAAATGCAACCTGTAGTTATTTCCGAGAAGCAGATGTCAAACGCTTCACCTTGTAATTTTTTGCTATATATGAGAGAATCTTCCCTGCTCTGGTGGATGGACCTATCAAAATACAATAAATACAATTTGATTGGGAAGGTCCTTGGGAGATCCTGACTCATGATGCCATTTCCCCAAAGACTGGCAGAGATGACTGATCGGAAAGAAGACTAGCACACAGATGATGCATGAATCATCATTCACTTACTTCCTTACATATAAATGATTTTTAAAAATATTTTTGCGGCTAAAATTGAGCACACTCAAGCTCGCTTTAACATGCCTTGTTTATTATTTGTTCCAACATGGCCAAAGAGGTTCTTTCACAAATCCCGCAACAACAAACCAGGGGTGAGCTTGCAGCACTACCTAGTTTGGAAGAAGTCAGCAATGTCATCAGCCAACAAAAACCTGATGGGATCCCTGCTGAAATCTTTAAAGAGGGAGGACCTGAGCTGACACAACAACTCCGCCAGCTCATTGAAAAAGTGTGGGTGACTGAGAAAATCCCAGCAGATTTCAAGGATGCCACCATCATAACCCTTATAAAGAACGGGGCAATCAATCCCACATCGCTGCCACCAATTATAAAGATCTGATAAATCAGTCCCACTCGCTGACATCAAATTATAAAGGACCGATCGATCAAATGACCGTTCAAACTATAAAGTTTTGATCAAACGATCACTCAAGCTGCCACCAATATTATAGACCGGATCAATGAAAGGATTTCACCAGCTGCCAGATCAAATATGTAATGATCACCGTTCAATAGATAGACACCATTGTGTAGAGCAGCCACTAAATGTTAAGGGTTAACCAGATTATTAGACTTTTTTACTCATGAAAGAACTTTTCTTTTGTTTAATAGAGAGAACCATGATCTGAGTAAGTTATGGCTGTATCATTACTGAAAACTGAGAATTGTTGAAACTGTTTCTTCTGCTTGGTTGACGTCTTTCTACCTTTATAACTGAGGAACCCCAGCAACAGAATCTTTTGTGTTGCAATGCAGTTTGTTCTTCAGAGAGATTAAATGCTTATCTAAATTATTCACACAGTCTGTGGTAGTGTGAAAATAGAATGAAACGTTTATTAAACAATCTTGAAAGAAATCTTCAGGTACAGAATGCTTATTAGTTTCGTTAAAATTGTACAGTACTTATATTCAGTTCCAGTTATAATTTTCAAAGTGAGAATTTATATCTTCTCTTAAATTAGATTCTTCACTACAAACAGCCCAAAACACAGGGTCTGTCTAGAACCAGTTCTTCTTCTGAAGTAACTATCTAAGTCTCTTTCTAAGTTAGACTTCTCACTAAATCTTCACTGCTCTTCTTCAACTACAACTGCTCTCTCTAACTCTTCATTCCAACTCTCTCCTCAGGATTTTAAAACACCTCTTTTTTCCTCTCAGCTTCTCCTAAACTCCGCCCCCTTTCTCTACACCAATCCCGGCCATTCCCTGCTGTCTAATGCCTAGGACACGCCTCCCTGCTCTGAACTACACTCAAGATGGCGTCTCCCTTCTCCAAAATGGCTGCTGATGCTTCGCCTTGGCCATTCTCTATCTTTCTAGGCTTACAGGCTTTTCCTGGCCCTGCATCCTGGCTGTAACTAAGATAAGGGTTCTTCACAACCCTCTTCAAAAAGGGGGAAAGAACAGACAGCAGACCCGCCCTGGAGGATTATACTACTTGGACAACGAGGGATCGCCTAAATATTATTTGTTGGTAAATTGAGATAATTCACCTTCCTCAGTTGCTTTGGCCTTCCAAATTTCTACTTGAAGGCACAAAGTGGTAAAAACACCGGACTCCTTAATTCAGCTTTTACTGAAAGTGGCACTTTCAGTAAAAGTGGCACTTTCAGTGGCACTTTCAGCACATCTCTGTGGCACTTTCAGTGGCACTTTCTGCACATCTCGGTAGTTTTAACCCATGCACTACTAAAACAACTATAAGCAATTTTCACACCAGATAACATTACACATTATTATACTAGCTGTCCCCAGCCATGCATTGCTGTGTCCTGGTCTGGTTAGATGGAAAAGAAAAAAAAAGAGAGAGCTGATTTCTAATATAATGAATTTCACAGTGCTTATGGGTTTACATTATTTGTTGTTGTTCCATTGTCTGTGCAGATATAGAGATGGTCTGGTGTGCCAACAAGAACATGCAACATATAGTTGTCCACGAGAGAAGCAATCTGTGTCTAGATCTGAACCGCAGAATTCTAATGATTGGCCCTGAGCTTTGTGGATGGTGATTGCAAATGCCAATCAAATTGGGGATTGCAATCTCTTAAACTGAAATGGTCTATCTGTTGGAATCATAGGAATGCGAGGAATGAGGATATCTTCAACCCAGAATATCAAGGCAGATAAACTGGGTTATATGGCTATGTGGACTCTAGAAACACAGCCATGGTAGAGGCAGGCCTTGCAGACTTGGAACAGCAGTGGCTTCCTTGGCTGGGTTTCTCTCTCCACCTGGAATGGAGTCTCCCTCTTGTCCTTCTGCCCTTCCGAGCCTTATTGTCTTCTCTAGCCATGTCTTCTCATTAAGTGGCCAAAGCATGGAAGTCCACGTTCTGGTTATTTATTATTTACTAGCCGTCCCCTGCCACACGTTGCTGTGGCCCACATGGGGGTTCTGTGTGGGAGGTTTGGCCCAATTCTATAGTTGGTGGGGTTCAGGATGCTCTTTGACTGTAGGTGAACTATAAATCCCAGCAACTACAACTTCCAAATGTCAAGATTCTATTTTCCCCAAACTCCACCAGTGTTCACATTTGGGCATATTGAGTATGCTTGTAGAGTTTGGTCCAGATCCATCATTGTTGGAGTCCACAGTCATCTTTGGATGTAGGTGAACTACAACTCCAAAACCAAAGGACAGTGCCCATCAAACCCTTCCAGTATTTTCTGTTGGTCCTGGGAGAACTGTGTGCCAAGTTTGGTTCAATTCCATCGTTGGTGGGGTTCAGAATGTTCTTTGATTGTAGGTGAACTATAAATCCCAGCAACTACAACTCCCAAATGACAAAAATCAATGTTTTTTGAGTGAAGGACATACATTGGATTGTTAGGTGTCTTGTATCCAAATATGGTGTCATTTCGTCCAGTGATTTTTGAGTTCTGTTAATCCCACAAACGAACATTACATTTTTATTTATAATATTTATAGCCCGCCTTTCTCAGCCATACGGTGACTCAAGGTGGGTTACATCCCGTATAGACTACTGCAACACACTCTATGTGGGATTTATTTATTTTATTATTATTTACATTATTTCTATCCCACCCATTTCACCCCGAAGGTGACTCAGTCGGCACAATTCGATGCCGAAACAAAATACATACATTAATAAAGCAAAAACATCAAGTGCAATTAAACATAAACAACAGTGCATAATAAACAAGACTGTCCAGAAGCTTCAATTGGTGCAACGGATGGCAGCCAGATTGCTAACAGGAACGGCACTCCGGAAACATACAACTCCTTTGCCACGCCAGCTCCACTGGCTGCCAGTTTGCTACCGGGCACAATTCAAAGTGCTGGCTTTAGCCCTAAACGGTTCTAGCCCAACTCACCTGTCCGAACACATGTCCCCTTATTAACCATTTAGGACCTTAAGATCATCTGAGGAGGCCCTGCTCTTGTTACCACCTTTGTCACAAGCACGTTTGGCGGGGATGAGAGGCAGGGCCTTCTTGGTGGTGGCCCCTCAGCTGTGGAACACCCTCCCTAGGGACATTAGATCGGCCCCCTCCCTTTTAACATTCCGGAAAAAAGTCAAGACGTGGCTTTTTGAGCAAGCGTTTGCAAATGCAGAGTAACTGACATAGGAAAATGGAACGACTGGACGATGGGACTGGAGAATGTTTTTAACAAGGAGACACTATTGATTTATGTTTTGATTTTGTTATGGTTTTTATTATATGTTAATGTTTTTAATTGTATCTATGGTATTGTGGACATTGAATTTTGTCCTGTAAACCGCCTTGAGTCGCCTATGGGCTGAGAAAGGCAGTATACAAATACAGTAAATAAATAAATAAATAAAACCCAGAATATCAAGGCAGATAAACCTACAATATCTGGGTCGTTGTAGGTTTTTTGGGGTGTATGGCCATGTTCTAGAAGCATTCTCTCCTGATGTTTCGCCTGCATCTATGGCAAGCATCCTCAGAAATTGTGAGGTCACAATATCTGCTTTGAAGTGGGATATATGGCAGTGTGGACTCAGATAACCCAGATCAAAGCAGATAAATTTGGGAATTTCTGCCTTGATATTCTGGGGCCCCTTCCACACAGCTGTATAAAACCCACATTGAACTGGATTATATGGTAGTGTGGATTCAGATAATCCAAAACAGATTAGACTTCCATACTTTGGCCACCTAATGAGAAGACATGGCTAGAGACGACAATAAGGCTTGGAAGGGCAGAAGGACAAGAGGGAGACTCCATTCCAGGTGGAGAGAGAAGCCCAGCCCAGGAAGCCACTGCTGGCCCGAGTCTGCAAGGCCTGCCTCTTGCGGTTGGTCCTCCAGGTGTTTTGGACTTCAGCTCCCAGAATTCCTCACCGTTGGCCAAACTGGCTGGGGCTTCTGGGAATTGAAGTCTTACAAAAAAAAAAAAACCCTGGAGGAGGAAAGCTTAAAAAGCTCTGCTCTACCGAAACCAAGCAAGAGGCGCTGCCACCTGCCGGCGAAAGAAGGAACTACACTAAATCCCGAAAAGCTCCGGTTAGGTACTATACAAGAGTTGGTACAACAGAGCATGCGCAGTGGGAACGCCGCTTACTATGGTAAAGTCTCGCGATATTTGGTCCTTCCTTCGTTTAGCTGTGGTAGTCGCTTCCGTGGAGCCGTCCTCGTGGCTGCGTGATGCATTCAGACGACGTGAGTTCGGGAGGGAAGAAAGATGCGGGTTGGAGGAGTGGGTTGGCACGTGGAGAGGGGGTTCACGCGTGGAGGGATGTTTGCACGTGGGCCCCACAGGATTGGAGGGGACCGGAAGTGCTCCTACTTCTGTCAAGAGTGCCCCTGGCCATGTGCAGAGTTTGGCTTCCACTTCTAGAGTTGGAAGAGGCCTCAAGGGCCATCCAGCCCAACCCCATTCTGCCATATAGTAGTACACAATCAAAACACCCCCGACAGATGGCCATCCAGCCTCTCTGCTTGAAAACCTCCAGAGAAAGAGGCTCCAACATAGAATCCTAGAGTTGGAAGAGACCTCGTGGGCCATCCAGTCCAACCCCCTTCTGCCAAGAAGCAGGAAAATTGCATTCAAAGCACGCCCGACAGATGGCCATCCAGCCTCTGTTTAAAAGCTTCCAAAGAAGGAGCCTCCACCACACTCCGGGGCAGAGAGTTCCACTGCTGAACGGCTCTCACAGTCGGGAAGTTCTTCCTCATGTTCAGATGGAATCTCCTTTCTTGTAGTTTGAAGCCATTGTTTCGCGTCCTAGTCTCCAGGGCAGCAGAAAACAAGTTCGCTCCCTCATCTCTATGACTTCCTCTCACATATTTATACATGGCTATCATGTCTCCTCTCAGCCTTCTCTTCTGCAGGCTAAACATGCCCAGCTCTTTAAACCGCTCCTCATAGGGCTTGTTCTCCAGACCCTTGATCTTTTTGGTTGCCCTCCTCTGGACACATTCCAGCTTGTCAATCTCTCCCTTCAATTGTCGTGCCCAGAATTGGACACAATATTCCAGGTGTGGTCTAACCAAGGCAGAATAGAGCATGGGGAGCATGACTTCCCTAGATCTAGGCACTAGGCTCCTCTTGATGCAGGCCAAAATCCCATTGGCTTTTTTTGCTGCCACGTCACATTGTTGGCTCATGTTTAATTTGTTGTCCACGAGGACCCCAAGATCTCAAGCCAGGCCTCCCCCATTCTGTATCTTTGCATTTCCTTTTTTCTGCCTAAGTGGACTGGACTTCAGGGCAGCTCTCATTGCCAGGAAGTTCTCCCTAATATTTAGGTGGAATCTCTTTTTGTGCCATGTGCCTCTTTGTCCCACCCTGGTCATTCCACTGATATATAAACCCATTTTCCTAGTTCCAACAGACCTCACTACCTCTGATGCTTGCCATAGATGCAGGCGAAACGTCAGGAGAGATTGCCTCTAGAACATGGCCATATACCCCCCCCCCAAAAAAAACAACAACCCTTCAACAAGCCAATGATTCCGGCCATGAAAGCCTTCAACAATACAATCAACAATAATTAAAACTATTGATTAACACACAGCTATTAAAATCAGTCTAAAATCTGGTCCGGGTCAAATCATTGCCATGAGTGTTAGAATCTTCTTTTACTTGCTACTCACTAATCGAACGTTTAGTCCCAAAGCCAGGTCTTGATTTTTCTTCTAAAGGACAGGAAGGAGGTGGCCATTCTGATGTCTCTGGGCAGACTGTTCTACAGCCGGGGGGCCACTGATGAGAAGGCCCTGTCTCTCGTCCCCACCAATTGTATTTGTGATGTTGGTAGGGTCAAGAGCAGGGTCTCTCCAGATGATCTTAAGTTTCGTGATGGTTCGTACAAGGAGAAACGTTCGGACAGGTAGATACATATTGATTATATGTCAATGCAGATCCAGCCTTAGGGTCTGCAGCGCCCATCAGCCTTGGCTATCAAGGGATGATGGGAAATTCAATCTAACCCAGGTATGGGCAAACTTGGGCCCTCCAAGTGTTTTGGACTTCAACTCCCACGATTCCTAACAGACGGTAGATTGTTAGGAATTGTAAGAGTTGAAGTCCAAAACATCCAGAGGGGCAAGTTTGCACATGGCTCATCTAACCCCATCTGAAGAAACACCATGTTTTCTGCATTGAAGGGACAACAGTAAACATTGAACATAGGCATGGTCCGTTTCATAAAACACCAAGCCATTTCACACCTCAATATGTGTTTGGGATTCAAATGTATTTATCCAAAGATTAAAGTTGAAGGTGAAGGAATCCTATGGGTCTCTCCATTGGAAGGACTGTCTTAACACTCTTCCTTTACTTATGTTTGTGTCTTATTGCAGGGATCCTCGGACTTTTTAAACAGAGGGCCAGGTCACAGTCCCTCAAACTGTTGGAGGGCCGGATTATAATTTGAAAAATATATATGAATGAATTCATATGAATACTGCACATATCTTATTTGTAATGCAAAAAAAACACTTAAAAACAATACAATAATTAAAATGAAGAACAATTTTAACAAATACAAACGTTAGTATTTCAATGGGAAGTGTGGGCCTGCTTTTGGCTGATGAGATAGGATTGTTGTTGTTGTTGTTGTGCATTCAAGTAATTTCAGATTTAGGTTGACCCTGAGGGAGGGCCGGGTGAATGACCTTGGAGGGCCGTATCTGGCCCTCGGGCCTTAGTTTGAGGACCCGTTTTATTGGATTGTTTTGTTTTATTTTTCATTGCAATTTTTAATTCTTTGTTGTAAGCTCACTGCTATTACTGTTGCTTTATTGTGTGTTATTTTGATATGTTTATACTCACATGAGGCATTGAATGCTTGCCTTTGTGTGTGTAAACTGTCCCGAGTCCCTTTGGGGAGAGACGGCGACCCAGAAATAAATAAATGAATAAATGAATAAATAAATGAAACACAACAAGATGAGTCCACAGCAGTCAAGATCACTCTGCTGGCTGTTGTATTGGATCACACATCGGACACTTCTGAAGTGTCTAGGACTGTGTGATATATCTGCGAATAATGTGTGCAGATCCCAGTAAGGTGGCCTTCTGCAGCTGGCAGATGGTAATCTTGTCAGCGCTGATTGTGTTTAAGTGCAGGCCAAAGTCTTTAGGCACCACACCCAGTGTGCCGATCACCACTGGGACCACCTTGACTGGCTTGTGCCAGAGTCTTTGCAGTTCGATCGTTAAATCCTCATATCGTGTCAGCTTTTCCAGTTGTTTCTCTTCAATCTTGCTGTCACCTGGGATTGCAACATCGACAATCCCTACTTTGTTTTTTAACACGATTGTGAGGTCAGGAGTATTGTGCTCCAAAACTCTGTCTGTATGAATTCAAAAGTCCCAGAGGAGTTTGATGTGTTCATTTTCTGTAACTTCTGTAACTGTAAATAATAATAATAATAATAATAATAATAATAATAATAATAGTTATTATTATTATTAAGAGAGGGCCTTCTTCAGTGTAGCACCCTAGTTGTGGAGTGCTTTCAAACCAAATAAGAGTTTTTTGGGTTTTTTTGCTTGTGATGTTTTTACTAAGTAAACCAACATTATCTTTTATCAGATTGTCTGGGACACTCTTGGCAACAGGCAGTTCTGCTCATTTAAGATCAAGTGAGTATTCCTGGTTTGAGTTCTTCTCTCTCTCTTGAATTCAAGTACTATAGAATGCATTGGTCCCACTGCTCTACCCAGTTTATTTCAATTAATTTTTCAACTGCCTTATTTATTGACTAAGCAAGAGTTCTAACTTGTTGCTTATAAACCACTCAAGTCTGAATGAAGAGATGTCTTAGTATTGCTTAAAAATGGTTTACACTTGAGGAATATCCTATTCTTATAATATTTGGTTTTGCCCTTGGTTATTATTCATCATTGGAGCTTCCAGTGGCACAATGGGTTAAACCCTTATGCCAGCAGGACTGAAGACCAACAGGTTGGAGATTCGAATTAGGGGAGAACGTGGATGAGCTCCCTCTGGCAGCTCCATTCCCCATGCGGGGATATGAGAGAAGCCTTCTACAAGCAGTTCTAACTGGATGTTCTTAATCCCATTACCTATATAACTTTTATGCTAAAGTGTAATAAGGGTCTTTGGACCATAATAAAAATGTTGTTGTTGTTGACTTGCAGTTTCTCAACGTCGCTCCTGACACAGGAAAAAATAATTATTCAGTATTGTGTCAAACTTTATCAAATGGTCTGTGCTGATGGGTGTTATAATAAGGATGATGATGATAATAATAATTTATTTATTTGACTAGTCATATGACAATTTCAAAATACAATACAAATAAAATACAAGGCAAAAAGGACAGCAGCTGACCTATTTACAGTCAGAATCTTATTTTACTGGTTCTTCTTTCAGGAAATGTGCTCTTTTCTTGATAACTTTGTTAACAAAACAGCACTTTCAAAAAGTTCCACCTTAATTACCACTGGAGTAAATCCCTTGGAGCTAAAGTACGGTCCTGTCACAAGGCTCAGAATTAATGCTCTGTCTCTGTTGAAAGTATGTTTTATTGGGTTGCTGTGAGTTTTCTGGACTGTATATCCATTTCTAGAAGCGTTCTCTCCTGACATTTTGCTCACATCTATAGCAGGCATCCTCAGAGGCTGAGGGGTCAGCCTCTGAGGATGCTTGCCACAGATGTGGGCAAAATGTCAGGAGAGAATGCTTCCGGAACATGGCTATACAGCCTGGAAAACTCACAACAACCCAGTGGTTCTGGCCTTAAAAACCTTCGACAATACATATAATAATAATAATAATAATAATAATAATAATAAATTGTTATTATTATTATTATTATTATTATTATTATTATTCCAGCCTTTGACAACATGTATGTTTCATTTCTTTTCTCTTCTTTGCAGGACAAAAACACAGAGCTTTTGCCGGAATGAATTCAATATCACGGGCCTGTGCAACCGCTCCTCCTGCCCCTTGGCCAACAGCCAGTATGCAACTATTAAGGAGGAGAAAGGTGAGGATCTTTGGAGGGCTTCCTCGATACAATGCTTAGGTTTCGCTGGTCTGATGAAAGGTCTATAACAGAGCTTTCCAAACTTTTCATGTTGGGGACACACTGTTCAGACGTGCCTCGTTTCGCGACACATTCAGTTTTGTGAGCAAACTGGAGTTTAAATCCCATCATAAGATTTTCATACAACAGATATAAGTTTAATTTACTGTGTAAATTAGGATTGGGAGTGTTTTCTTTATGCTTCTTATATACTACAGTTGATTCCCTGTGTAGTTTCCTTTATAGCTGTTCATCACAAACAGCATTGTCAGCAGTTCCATCTTGTCTCCTTTGCTATGCTAATAATATAATATAATATAATATAATATATTGTATATAATATTATAATGTAATACAATATAATACTACTAATAATAATATGTTATTATAATTATATATTTTATATTACATGCAATATTACTAATAATATTACAATGTAATGGTATAGTACAATATAGTAATATATAATACTGATATTGTACTATGCTAATAATATATTGTATGTATGTATATCTTGCAAGCCGCTCTGAGTCCCCTTTGGGTTGAGAAGGGTGGCAAATAAATGTCGTAAATAAATAAATGCCACCAGGATTGTATACGCGAAACTATGGAAGCAAAACGTAACGCCAGAGAAGATCAATTGGTAAAAAAGATAATTGAAATCAAGGACATGGATACACTAACTTTTTTATTAAGAAAGAACATAGGCAACCCGGTTAAACAAACAAACTGGTCATCAATCGAGGACTATATAGAAAAGAAATATAAGGAGATGTAAGGGAATGAATTGGCTAAAAGAGAATTTGTAAAAAATATCAGTACATTTTTATAGGGAGAGCATACGCACAATAGTGACAATGTGGGCAGAATTAGAAGGAAGTCCTATTTTATTTTGTGTGTTTTCCCCCCCTCTTTTCTCCTTTTCCTTACTTTTCCCGGGGTTTGGTGAGTTTTGATTTTTTACATTTTATTGTACTCTTTCTATCTTATTTTCCTACTTTTCTATCTTCTTTTAATATATTCCCCCAATTTCCATGTAACTATATAAACTGTTAATAAAAATTTATTTTAAAATAAATAAATAAATAAACAGATTTTCTTTTCTCAGTGAGAAACTTATCCATTGTAGTGGTAATTACTTCAACCCAATCAACAAACTGTGCCAGTTATAAAAATTATAACGTTACCTGCGTTTGAACAGCACCAGCACCCTCCTTCGGTAGTGGTCAAGTATCTTTGGAGGTTTTTAAACGAAGGCTGGATGGCCATCTGTCAGGGTGCTTTGATTGGGTCTTCCTGCCTGGCTGAAGGGGGTTGAACTAGATGCCTTCTGGGGGTCTCTCCCAGTGGAGTCTCCTTCTCTAAAGGTTTTAAAAGAGTGCTGCCTATATGTTTATGTCTGTTTATCCTATGAAATACTTCAATAAAAAATACTATGAAGAAAGAGTGCTGCCAAAGGCTTTAATGGCTGGAATCACTGGGTTCCTGTGAGTTTTACAGGCTGTATAGCCATGTTCCAGAAGCATTCTCTCCTGATGTTTTGCCCACATCTATGGCAGGCATCCTCAGAGGTTGTGTTGGAAACTAGGCAAGTGAGGTTTATATATCTGTGGAAAGTCCAGGGTGGGAGAAATAACTCTTGTCTGCTTGAGGCAAGTGTGAATGTTGTAATTGGTCACCTTGATTAGCATTTAATGGGCTTGCAACTTCAAAGCCTGGCTGGTTGCTGCCTGAGGGAATCCTTTGTTGGGAGGTGTTGGCTGGCTCCAATTGGGTCTTCTCAGGAATCCCCCTGCTTTTTGAGTATTAGGTCCAGACTATTTGACAAACCTCATCTCCTTCTACAGACCAACTTGGACTCTGCGGTCATCGGGGGAGGCCCTCCTGTCAGTTCCACCCCCATCCCAAGTACGGCTGGTGGGGACGAGAGAAAGGGCCTTCTCTGTGGCTGCCCCCTACCTGTGGAACTGTTAAACATGGCCCCCTCCCTCTCCACTTTCAAAAAACAGCTGAAGGCATACCTTTGCTCTCTGGCTTACGAGGTGGAGCAATAGTAGTTGGTAATACTACTATTCTATCTCTGATTAATAGTTGCCATCTATATCTGTGCCCTGCTCAGCCCACCTGCTCAATAGATATCTTGAGCAATGATTAATCGATTTGCCCCAAAGAAATGGGAAATCAATGTTTCCATTTGATGTTGGATGTTTTGTCTTATGTCTGTTATAACAGGCTGTGGTTTTGATATAATTTTAGTTTTTTAAGTTATAGTTTGTATTTATCTGTTGGGTTGTATAAATTTTGTTACCATTGATGTATTGTTGTTGTATTAGGGCATTGAATCTTTGCTTTTTATTTTTGGAATCCTCCCTGAGTCCCTTTCGGGAGAAAGGACGGAATATAAATAAAGTTATTATTATTATTATTATTGTTATTGTTATTATTATTGCTTTTTATTTACTGTCCCAACTTTAGAGTTTTTTTTAATACTGGCAGCCAGTTTTTTGATCTTGTGTTTTGCCTTCTGTTGTGGCATATTTCTTCTTCTGATGACTTGAAAGTATGTCAGGCCTGGCATTACATGAATAGAGGTGTCTACTTTTCCTTTCCAGGACAGTGTTATCTGTACATGAAGAGCATTGAACGGGCTGCTTTCCCCAATCGGCTATGGGAGCGGGTAAGCCATCCTCCTAAACTGCCAGGCTGTTTGATATTTGTGTGATAAATTGTGCTCAAGGTAACAACATTAACATAAAATTGAGCCCACCAGGACTCTAAGATCTTCTGGGGAGTCCCTGCTCTCGATCCCGCTTCACAAGCACGGCTGGCGGGGACGAGGGACAGGGCCTTCTCTGTGGTGGCCCCTCGGGTGTGGAGCGCCCTCCCCACGGATGTGAGATCAGCCCCTTCGCTAATGGTGTTTCGAAGAAAATTAAAAACTTGGCTGTTTGAACGGGCATTCGGATAAACAGTGCAATGAATATGATGAGTACAGGAACGGAATTATGGACGACGAATTGGATCACGATTCTAGTTACGAGATGTTATTGAGTTGTTATTGATGTGTCATTATGTTGTATACTATGTTCTTAATGGTTTTAAATTGTATATTATTTTGATTGACGTTTTACCCTTGTTGTAAACCGCGTTGAGTCGCCTGTCGGGCTGAGAAACTGCGGTATACAAGCAAAGTAAATAAAAAAATAAAAAAATAAAATTGGCAACAAGATTGAGATAATCTAGCACACTCCAGTGTTGGGCTGCAGCTATTTACCAGGATGCAAAATCAAAGGCTCCTCTGAAAAGACGAGACTGAAATTCTTGTTTGTTTTGCTGTTGATCTCTACCTGTCCCAGGCATGATGGGCTATGCATTACTTCTCAGTCTGTCTCAGACTTGACAATTTCTTACCTTATTTGCTGGCAGGTCCGACTGAGCAAAAACTATGAAAAAGCACTGGAGGAGATTGATGAGAACCTGATCTACTGGCCCCGCTTCATCCGGCACAAATGCAAGCAGCGCTTCACCAAGATCACGCAGTACCTGATCCGAATCCGCAAGCTGACACTGAAGAGACAGTAAGTCAAGGCTGAGCAACATGCAGCCTTGGATTCACATTATTTTCCTCATCCTGGCAAAAAAGGCAAAGGTCCTCTTGGTTACCTCCAAGTGTGTCAATTTTCCTTTTAAGAAGGTGCTTCCTACATAGTTTAATATTGAGAGAGTCCATTTTGCAAAACCAGGAGGAGAGTTGAGTTAATCTTAATTTGGCTTTGAGGGTGTTAGGTCAAGGAATGTGGTCCCTTCGTGTGCTGTAATGTCCCCATAAAGTCTTTTTTGAAGCTTTTTCTTCTCTGCAGATCCTTTCTGTTGGGAATCAGAACTGTTGGGCTCAAAAATGACCCTTATTTGGGGTGATTCCATCATAAATAAAGCAGAGTGTTAGAAGCAAACTTCATAACCAGCAGAAACTTAGGTGTGGTGAGTTAGGATTAGCTTCCATTGATCAGGATTGCAGAGACCGCAAGGCTAAAGCACAAAACGAGCTCAGGCTTGCCAGGAACATTAAAAACAATAAAAAGGGATTCTTTTCTTATGTCAGTAGAAAAAGGAAAAACAAGGAGGCGATAGGGCCTCTTCGAGGAGAAGATGGGGCAATGCTGACAGGGGATAGGGAAAAGGCAGAACTACTTAATACCTTCTTTGCCTCGGTCTTCTCACAAAAAGAAAGTCATCTTCAACCTCAGCAAGATGGAGTGGGTGAGGGATTAGAGGACATCCAACCCCAAATTGGGAAACAAGTCGTCCAGGAATACCTGGTCGCTCTAAATGAGTTCAAGTCCCCAGGGCCAGATCAACTACACCCAAGAGTATTGAAGGAACTAGCGGAAGTCATTTCGGAACCATTGGCAACCATCTTTGAGAGTTCTTGGAGAACGGGAGAAGTTCCAGCAGATTGGAGGAGGGCCAATGTGGCCCCAATCTTCAAGAAGGGAAAAAAGGATGACCCAAACAACTACCGTCCGGTCAGCCTCACGTCGATACCAGGCAAGATTCTGGAAAAGATTGTTAAGGAAGTGGTCTGCAAACACTTAGAAACAAATGCGGTCATTGCTAATAGTCAACATGGATTTATCAAAAACAAGTCATGCCAGAATAATCTGATCTATTTTTTCGATAGAGTTACAAGCTGGGTAGATGCGAGGAATGCCGTGGATGTAGCGTACCTGGATTTCAGGAAGGCCTTCGACAAGGTCCCCCACGACCTTCTGGCAAGGAAAATAGTCCAATGTGGGCTAGGCAAAACTACGGTGAGGTGGATCTGTAATTGGTTAAATGGACGAACCCAGAGAGTGCTCACTAATGCTTCCTCTTCATCTTGGAAAGAAGTGACGAGCGGAGTGCCGCAGGGTTCCGTCCTGGGCCCGGTCCTGTTCAACATCTTTATTAATGACTTAGATGAAGGGCTAGAAGGCATGATTATCAAGTTTGCAGACGACACCAAATTGGGAGGGATAGCCAATACTCCAGAGGACAGGAGCAGGATTCAAAACGATATTGACAGATTAGAGAGATGGGCCAAAACTAACAAAATGAAGTTCAACAGTGACAAATGCAAGATACTCCACTTTGGCAGGAAAAACGAAATGCAAAGATATAGAATGGGGGATGCCTGGCTCGAGAGCAGTACGTGTGAAAAAGATCTTGGAGTCCTCGTGGACAACAAGTTAAACATGAGCCAACAATGTGATGTGGTGGCAAAAAAAGCCAAAGGGATTTTGGCCTGCATCAATAGGAGCATAGTGTCTAGATCTAGGGAAGTAATGCTACCCCTCTATTCTGCTTTGGTTAGACCACACCTGGAATATTGTGTCCAATTCTGGGCACCACAATTCAAGAGAGATATTGACAAACTGGAATGTGTCCAGAGGAGGGCGACTAAAATGATCAAGGGTCTGGAGAACAAGCCCTATGAGGAGCGGCTTAGGGAACTGGGCATGTTTAGCCTGAAGAAGAGAAGGCTGAGAGGAGATATGATAGCCATGTATAAATATGTGAGAGGAAGCCACAGGGAGGAGGGAGCAAGCTTGTTTTCTGCTTCCTTGGAGACTAGGACATGGAACAATGGCTTCAAACTACAAGAAAGGAGATTCCATCTGAACATGAGGAAGAACTTCCTGACTGTGAGAGCCGTTCAGCAGTGGAACTCTCTGCCCCGGAGTGTGGTGGAGGCTCCTTCTTTGGAAGCTTTTAAACAGGGGCTGGATAGCCATCTGTCAGGGGTGATTTGAATGCAATATTCCTGCTTCTTGGCAGGGGGTTGGACTGGATGGCCCATGAGGTCTCTTCCAACTCTTTGATTCTATGATTCTATGACAGAACTTTACGTTCAAAACATTTATTCAAGACAAGGAATGCATTCTAGATAGAAAAGGTCTTCGAGCTAACTAGCTTGCTAAAACTATAATAATGATGATGATGATGATGATGATGATGATGATGATGATGATGTTGACAGACTTTACCTGCCCAGAAAATCAGGAGGCAGAGGGCTTCTGCAAGTGAAACAAATGGTAGAAGAAGAGAAACACACACTGGCAGATTATGTGAAAGGCAGCTAAGATCCAACATTGAGGGAAGTTAATAGTATTAAACTGCTTCAAGTGCAAAAGACAAAGAGGGAATATCGTAAAAACACAATCCAGAGCAGAAGTGAAAACTGGCGAAAGAAGGCTCTCCATGGACAGTTTCTGGGAAAATTTGAGAGCCAAACTGACAGAGAAAAACATGGCTGTGGCTCACAAATGGAACTCTGAAAAAAGAGACAAAGGAGGGCCTGATTCTGACAGCCCAAGAACACGCCATTAGAACCAATGTCATCAAAGCCAGAATTGAAAAGTCGACAAGAGATCCCTAGTGTAGACTCTGCAAGGAAGCAGATGAAACAATAGATCACATCCTGAGCTGCTGCAAGAAGATCGCACAGACAGACTACAAGCAGAGGCACAACACCGTAGCTCAGATGATTCATTGGAACTTGTGCCACAAACACCATCTTCCTGCAACAAAGAACTGGTGACATCACAAGCTGGAAAAGGTTACAGAGAATGAACATGTCTAACTCCTCTGGGACTTCCAAATTCTGACAGACAGAGTTTTGGAGCATAATACTCCTGACCTCACTATCGTGTTAAAAAACAAAGTATGGATTGTCGATGTTGCAATCCCAGGTGAGAGCAGAATTGCAGAGAAACAACTGGAAAAGCTGACACGATATGAGGATTTAAAGATTGAACTGCAAAGACACTGGCACAAGCCAATCAAGGTGGTCCCAGTGGTGATCGGCACACTGGGTGCAGTGGCTAAAGACCTTGGCCTGCACTTAAACACAATCGGCGCTGACAAAATGACCATCTGCCAGCTGCAAAAGGCCACTTTACTAGGATCTGCATGCATTATTTGCCGATACACCACACAGTCCTAGACACTTGGGAGGTGTCCGACGTGTGATCCAATACAACAGCCAGCAGAGTGTCTGCTGTGGACTCATCTTATTGTGTTTCAAATAATAATAATAATAATAATAATCATCATCATCATCTTTATTTGCACCCTGCCCCCATCTCCCCAAAGGGGACTTGGGGCAGCTAACATGAGGCCAAGCCCAAAGATACAATACAGCAAAATAAAATACAAAATGCAGGCAACAAAATTTCATCAGAGTAAAATACATAAAGTAGCAAAATAAAATACACAAAGGAGATTGACATATATAAAATCAAACACAATGGGCAGGCCAAATAGACAATAAAATGATAAAATCTTGGTTGAGGTAGGAATAGAAAAAGTATAATTGAGAGGAGCCCAAAAAGGATGAACAGTGGGGTTAGACTTTCAGTTTAGGATAGGGGAAAGTGCATCATAGGGGCAATGCTGTAGATGGAACAGACATAAATGGGACAATGGTCACTCTCCAAAAGGGCAAAAAGTCAAAATATCCATGCAGTTTCATTTTGCCTGGAGAGAGGCAACATGCATCCTCACTGGAAGGGAGACAGAGGCAGTGAGAGAGCCAAAAATGGAGAATGACCACATGACCAAACCTAGGGCAATAAAAATACATTTAGAGAGGAAGTTACATCATACCTCACAGAACTTCCATTGCTTCATCTTCAATGGGGGAGGAGATATTGGCAACGAAGAAGAGTAAAGACACAGCCCCTTCTGGGATAAACTTGCATAGGAATATGAGTCTAGCTACTCATTGAGGACCGGAGACTTGATGACACAAGAGACTTGTGCAGTCCAGGGATGAAGCCCAACACTTTATTTAGCATTTCTGCTGCTCTATCTGATGATGCAGTTGACTTAGGTGTTTCCTATATGTGTCACAAAGCAAAAGAAGACCTCAGTAGACCTTTATCACTAGCTCAGCTTGAGATCTTCCAGATGTGTTGGACTCTTTTCCTTGTAACGCAAAAAAGTGGTGAGGGGTGATGGATATAAGTTCAAAGACCATAGTTCAAAGACTGGAGGCCTCCTGAAAGTTGTATGCAAGTGCCTCATTTGCCCAGCTACTTTATTTATTATGTATATATTAATATTTATATTCAGCCTTACTAGAACAGAACTGAAAGTGGTTTCCCTTTGCTAACTACATCTTACCCTTTGCAGGAGGAAGCTCGTTCCATTAAGCAAAAAGATTGAAAGGCGTGAGAAGAGGAGAGAGGTACTTCCATGTTTGTTTATACTATTCAACCATAGAAGAAAAACAATAGACTTATAAATTAACTAGCTATCCCCTGCTACGCGTTGCTGTGGCCCAGCCTCGTGAGCTGGAAAATAAAGTAATGAGAAAGTTTGAGTTTCTAATATATGTAATATCTTGATGCTTGTGGGTTAAAAGTATTTCTTGTTTTTTTGTCAGTGTTGATCTATATCTATGGCTGGATGGCTCTTTGCCAGGAGGGCTTTGATTACGTTTTCTTGCCTTGGTGAAGGGAGTTGGACTGGGTGGCCTTAAGTATTTTCTGTTGGTCATGGGGGTTCTGTGTAGGAAGTTTGCCCCAAATCTCTAGTTTGTGGGGTTCAGAATGGTCTTTAATTGTAGGTGAACTATAAATCCCAGTAACTACAACTCCCAAATGTCAGGGTTATTTTCCCCAAACTCCATCTGTGTTCATATTTGGGCATATGGAGTATTCATTCCAAGTTTGGTCCAGATCCATCATTGTTTGAGTCTCTGGATGTAGGTGAACTACAACTCCCAAACTCAAGGTCAATACCCACCAAACCCTTCCATTCTGTTTGTCATTGGAGTTCCGTGTGCCAAGATTGGTTCAATTCCCTCATTGGTGGAATTCAGAATGCTCTTTGATTGTAGGTGAACCATAAATCCCAGCAACTACAACTCCCAAATGACAAAATTAATTTTTTGAGTGATGGTCACTCCCTGGGTTAGTAGATGTCTTGTGGCCAAATTTGGCGGCAATTTGCCCAGCGCATTTTGAGTTATGATGTCACTCAAAACGAACAAAGCATTTATATATATATAGATTATTCATCATCATCATCACCATCACTTTATTTCTTAATTAGTCGCTCTCCACCAAGGTGCTCCGAGCGACTTACAATTTAAAACAGTTTATACACAATATAAAACATTCAATATAAAAACATTCAACATAAAACATTCAACAGTGACTGGCAAAATTTGATCCGGTTACTTAAATGCACAACCAAACAGCCAAGTCTTGAGCGCCTTTGCAAAAGGTCGCAACTCCGACATTGCTCTAATGTATGGAGGCAATGAGTTCCACAGAATTGGAGCATAGGTCGAAAAAGCTCTATGCCTTGTAGCTTCCAAATGTGCCTCCCTAGGACCCGGTATGTATAGGAGATTTTCCTGGGTGGATCGAGGTGACCACTGATGGGGAAAAGGAATGAGGCGGTCCCTAAGATATAAAGGTCCTTGGCCATTTTGAGCTCTAAATGTCAGGATCAGTATCTTGTAAGAGATCCGATGTTCTATTGGTAGCCAATGCAGTTGTTGCAGAATCGGTGTAATATGGGATCTTATAGATCAGTGGTTCTCAACCTGGGGTCCCCAGATGTTTTTGGCCTACAACTCCCAGAAATCCCTGCTAGTTTACCAGCTGTTAGGATTTCTGGGAGTTGTAGGACAAAAACATCTGGGGACCCCAGGTTGAGAACCACTGTTATAGATGATCCCGCTAGCAGCCTGGCTGCCGCATTTTGGACCATCCGAATCTTCTGAATTGTTGACTTCAGAAGGCCGGCATATAAGGCATTGCAATAGTCCAACCTCGTGGTTACTGTTGCGTGGATTACTGTTGCCAATGCTTCTACCGAAAGGTAGGATGCCAATTTCCTTGCCTGGAGATGAAAGCAGGCCTGCTTACTTATGGCAGTGATCTGGGCCTTGACACAACTTGGATAAAATACACCGAACATTGTGCATAGATGGTACTATTATTCCCCTTAAATTCTCTCTCCTTCCGCATTAACTCCATCTTCTTATCTCCCCAGGAAAAAGCTCTGGTTGCAGCTCAGCTGGACAATGCCATTGAAAAAGAACTGTTGGAGAGACTCAAGCAGGACACGGTACGATCTCATAAAGCAGTCCATGGAGTTCATATTATCAGATAATTTCCAGTAAACAGTGCTTGAACTGAAGTAGCACTGGCATATATGCCTAAAACTATAACTGTATGGCCAGAATCTAAACATTATGGTATCCAAAAATTCCACAATGTTTGCTTTGAAAGCTCTGGCTTTTTGGGGGAGTTTTTTTTTTCATCTGTGGATTGGCTATTATCTAATCATGCTTTGCTTCTTCTTGGCCTGTTTAGTATGGCGATATCTATAACTTCCCCATCCATGCCTTCGACAAAGCTCTAGAACAACAGGAGGTGGAGAGTGAAAGTGACTCAGATGTGGAGAAGGAGGAAGAGGAGGAGGAAAATGTAATATTTGTTTTGGTAACTTCGTTGCATGTGTTTCATCTTTCCAATCCGGAGGGAATTTTGTTTTCAAGATACTCTTTTAATGTATTGGCTTTGGAATGCAATCCTTTCCTCTTAAATTTCTTCCTGCTGTAAATAAGAAGGGAAATGGAGAGGTGGCTAGTGTTACTCATCTCCTTGTGATGTTAAAATGTTTATGTGATTAAAATACTAATCTTAAAAAGATGCAACTATGTCTAGAGCATTGTTACAGTCAGTATCAAGAACCTAGGGTGTAGACTGGAGGTTTCAAAAGAAAGCCTTGATTATCTTTTTGCTGTCCCCAAAATGCTGTGTATGAATATGTGCATATCCTACTTCCAGTTCCTGAGTACTGGGAAAACATGTTGACTTGAATATAAGTCGAGGGTGGGAAATGCAGCAGCTACTGGTAAACTTCAAAATAAAAATTGATAGCAATAAAATTACATTAATTGAGGCATCAATAGTTTAAATGTTTTGGAATATTTTCATAAAGCTGTAATTTAAGATAAGACTGTTCAACTCTGAATAATAATAATAATAATAATAATAATAATAATAATAATAATAATACTTTATTTGTACCCCGCTACCATCTCCCCAATGTAAATGTGCTTCCGTATCCTTCCAATAATAATAGAGTAAAATAATAAATGTAAGAAAAATAATAAGAGTAAAGTAATACATGTAATACAAATAATAGAGTAAAATAATGTAAATGTAAGAGTAAAATAATAAATGTAATAATAACAATAATAAATTAAAATAAATGTAATACAATAGAGTAAAAAATGTAAATGTAATACTAGTAGAGTAAAATAATAAATGTAATGCAAATAGAGTAAAATAATGTAATAGAGTAAAATAATAAATGTAAAAACAATAATAAAGTAAAATAAATGTAATACAAGTAATAAGAGTAAAAAATGTAAGTGTAATAATAGTAGAGTAAAATAATAAATGTAATAAAAATAATAATCCAGTAAAATAATAAAGTAAAATAATAACTATAATAAAAATAGTAGTAATAGAGTAAAATAATGTAAATGTAATAATAGTAAATAGAGTAAAATAAAAATGTAATAAAAATCATAACAGCCCAGTGAATTAATAAATAACTTTGACTCGAGAGTAAGACGAGGGGGCCGTTTTCAGACTTTAAAAAGAGCTGAAAAACATGATGGCTTATACTTCAGTATATATGGTACCTCCAATTCCATTGGTCAGTGACTCAGAATGGGTTGAAAGAGCATTTGAGGAGATATGATGAAACTGAAATTTAACTACTGTTCCCTAGTTGATTTTACTTACGATTTTAGTGAAGCAAAAAAGATGTTTGGTAATCGATCTCAAACTGCATGGAAATGTTTGGCATATCATCTGAACTCTAAATCAGTTCAACAAAGGATATAAAAGTAGATGATTTGTGGAGAGGTCCCCAAAGTAGATTTATTTATTTATTTATTTAAACTTATATGCTGCCACTCCCCTGGGGCTTGGAGCAGCTTACAAGAATAGCTAAAATCTAACAAAATTTAAAAGCAATTTAAAACAATTTAAAATCAACAATATCAAACATTAAAAGCCTGTCGAAACAGGTATGTCTTACATGCCCTGCGGAAAGCTGGTAAGTCCCGCAAGGCACGGACTTCAGATGGCAAACTATTGTTTGTGGTCTTCATTATGGTTCCATTAGATAACTATGAAGTCTGTGGATTTGTTCATCACTGTATAAACACTTCATTACACAGAATTGAAGTTTTATGAGAAGAAATGCTGCCCTCTCTTTCTCTCAGTATTCTCATTTTTTTTTTTTGCAATGCTATGTCTGCAGGATTCAAAGAGGGAGTTTGTAGAAGTGGATGAGAGTGATCTCAGTGACTTTGAGGTAAGTGAAAACTTGCCCCTGTACAGCCTTTCTTCAATCAGTTGACCTCCAGATGTGTTTGACACCAGCTTCCAGCATCTCTACAGCTACCCTTCCTATGGAAGGAATGGGAATTGTTGTCCAACACATTCAGGGGGCACCAGATTAGGAAAATCTGACCTTCTGTTCTTAAACCGAAGTGTGTGATACTGTAGTGCTTGTGTCCTTTTGCTTCTTCTAATATTAGATTATACAATTTAATAAGCCTTTTTTATTTATAAGATATATACATAATTGTTACTTTCATACAATGATAGATGTTCTTTTTATATATAACAGAAATATTGGTTGGGTGAGTGGGCTTTTTAATGAAAGACCCTCCTCATAAATGTACAGCAGAGTAACATTAGCAGCAGGCTGACCCAGCACCAGTAGCCAAGTGATAAAAAGAACCAAAAATACACAGACCAATGTTATCTCTTCCTCAGGAGGCTTTTCTTTATAGCAAAATAATATGGTTGCACTATTTACAAGAACAAGGTTTCCATAACACAAAGTTCTTTATACTTCCTTCTTTGCTTCCACGCTGGGCTTCTTTCTCATGCAGATAAAAAGCTTCGCTCTCACACCAAATTTACACATGAGCTTCACACAGTAGTATTTAATGTTTTTAAATGTTTTATGGTGTTTTTGGGCATCGAATTGTTGCCACTATAAACCGCCCTGAGTTGCCTGAGGGATGAGAAGGGCAGTCTAGAAATACAGTAAACAATAAATATTTACACACAGCAGCTTTCATACTGGAGCTTCACACACGAGGCCTTCAACTTGGGGCTTCTCTCGCCAAAGCCTTCTCACACCAGGCCTCTCTAACTCTGCAGCCGACCTCACACTGAGGCCCATTAACACTGAGGTTTACCTCACACTGAGGCCTCTCTCAGACTGAAGCCTCTTCATACTGAGGGCAACTAACAGAGGTGTATTAAGCAACAGGTACACTGCTTATATTGAACTGCAGCTTTTGCTGAGTCATTGCATCCATTTTACCCTTTCAATGATTGACTCTTGTTTTGTAATTAAAAATACTTAGTTAATTTTTAATATTTCTAACAATATTGGATCTGAGTGGCCACATTCAGCACTTCTATTCAGACCTCTTGACTCGTCAGAAACATTTGTCTTCACTACTAATATTCTTTCTCTGTTCAAGGATATGGATAAACTGGCAACTACCAGTGATGAAGATGAGGCTACATCCAGCGAGGATGAAGAGAGAGAGATGGAGCCCAAGTCCAAGGGGAAAACTCCTCTGAAGGGGCCGGCGATAAGGAAACGAGCTTATGTCGAAATAGAGTATGAGCAGGAAACAGAACCACTGTCAAAATCAAAAGCAACGTGACTTAACCGACATTTGTGAACTGTGATATACTAATGTCAGAGGGAAAACTCCTTTAGCAACTTCAGTGATGGAAATACTCAATTGTTTCTCAGTCCCAATGCGTATTCTTTCAGCTGAAGGACTTGTAATACTGTTTTTTGGAAATGCTACAGTGAATGTTTTGGAAGTATTTTTTTAATGCTGAGAAACATGAAAGGTTCTGAGGAAAGTATATTTCTCAGATAGTATAGACACTGGGTCAGCTCATAGGAACTGTAATCCAACAATGAGATAAATGCAGACACTTTTCAGGCTTTTATTATAAAAGTGAAGACAATTTACATTTCTTTTTTTAAAATATATATATATATACTCTTTCTCATTATAAAGAGTTCTTGTATCAGGATAAGCAGACTGCAATTTACAAAATGAGAGAGTTGCTCTTCCAACCTTGAATAATCTTTACTAAACATCTTTATCGAGCTCTCCAGGAGACCAAACTTCTACAGGCTCCATTTGCACTTTCTTCAGGTACTTCTTGAGGCAATCATTTTGACAATGCTGGTAGACTCCGTGCAAAAGAATCTGGTGTTCATGAGGGGAGAAAGACATCAAAATTATACTTATAGCAGGTTTTTCTCAGTGATCTTAAGGCAAGGTACATGTCTCGTCCTTTACTTTATCATAAGAAACTTGTGGGGCAAGATATGTTGATAAACTATTAGGGCTTCACTGGGACTTCCTTAAGCCAACATCTCACAATTTTCAGTCTTTCTTACTATATACTACATAAGTAAAGGTAAAGGTTTCCCCTTGACATTAAGTCTAGTCATGTCCGACTCTGGGGTGGTTGTACTTATCTCAATTTCTAAGCTGAAGAGCCGGTGTTGTCTATAGATGCCTCCAAGGTCATGTGGCTTAAATGACTGTGTGGAGTGCCATTACCTTCCTGCCAGAGCGGTACCTATTACTCACATTTGCATGTTTTCGAACTGCTAGGTTGGCAGAAGCTGGGGCTAATAGCAGGAGCTCACCCCCGCTCCCCAGATTTGAACCACTGACCTTTTGATCAGCAAGTTCAGCAGCTCAGTGGTTTAACCCACTGCGCCACCAGGGGCTCCTATACCACTCTTTGTAACATGAGGTTGATTTATGCACAATGCAATATTGAGAGCCAATGTCGTGCTAAGTTTTGAATGGGATTACCAAAAGGAGGGAGGGGGGAAATGAAATAACTTTGTCTCATAATAACTAATAGTTTCTCCTACTAAGTAAGCCTCACTGTGGGAGAAATTACTTTCAGCATCCTAAATGTGGAGGTTGAAAGCTGGAGTCTTCTAGAATTCTGGGAGGGGAATGTATGTCCTCAACCCCAGGTAGCTGCTCACCTCCAAACTTAGGGACAACTGATGAGGGTCTAAATCTAAAGATTGCTCACCTTCACTTGGCCATGAGTAGAATGATCCAGTAAGAGAAGACATTCTGTGGCTCTCTGCAGTAACTCTGCTTTCACCGGTTCAGGTGTAACACTACTGTCTGTAGAAACGTCCCACATCATTTTCAGCAAAGCCTTCAAGAGTACACTGAGATGGCAGGTCATTCTGGAGCAAAGGGATTGTAAACTCATGTTAGACTCATTGGGAAGTTCTACTTCTGGCCTATTTTACTGTTGGTATAAGTGACTTTCTAACCCCACCCCCCTCAATTGATCATCACAGCACTGCAAGATGGTTTGGGCCTGTGGTGGAAGATGATCAAGGATAGCAAATAAATAGGTTAGTGGATAACTCCTGGTCTCCTGGTCCATAATCTCCATTAGCTCCAGGCGGTATTGACAATAGTAACTGGTTGTAGGAATTATAATCTAAAGGTAAAGGTAAAGGTAGTCCCCTGACATTAAGTCCAGTCATGTCTGACTCTGGGGTGTGGTGCTCATCTCCATTTCTAAGCCGAAGAGCCAGCGTTGTCCATAGACACCTCCAAGGTCATGTGGCCGGCATGACTGCATGGAGCGCTGTTACCTTCCTGCCGGAGGTCTACTCACATTTGCATGTTTTCGAACTGCTAGGTTGGCAGAAGCTAGGGCTGACAGCGGAAGCTCACGCCGCTCCCCAGAATCGAACCTGCGACCTTTCGATCAACAAGCTCAGCAGCTCAGTGCTTTAACCCACTGTGCCACTGGGGGCTCCTTTAATTATAATCTGGAGGCCCCCAAATTTTCATACCCTGCAATAGATATTTAGCCTCTGCAAGGACATTGAATTAATAAAATTGTTAGTTTTAGACTCTCTTATTAAGATATGGAACTAAATGTGAACTCTTGGTCATCTCACTCCCTCAACATAACTACATCACACTTCATCCTGGGGGGGGGGGGGGGGGAAGGAGAAGGAAAATCAAGTATTCCGTCTTGACTTTATTAGAGGAAATGTGAGATACCAATTTAATCAGGTACCTGGGCCAGGCATGCTGTATGGTGCACTTCAGAGTATCCAGTATTGCCAATCTAGCAATTTCTTCGGGTCCATCAGCGATCTCCAAGTAGCCTACAATCACTTGTTGTAGCCTTTTCAGGTGCCGAGTGATCTGGAAGCCGAACCTTTCAAAGATAAATTAGTCAAGATTTATATTTGTTTCCAAAGTACAAATTTAAGCAAGGAAAGAGAAAATGGTTATTCAGTTCCTTACCTCTCTACAAAGGTAGGTAGGCTGCTCGCATATATCCTCCGCAAGGACAGCTGGGGCTCTGCTTCCATATGTGTCAATACAAACTGAAACACTTCATCAGAAGGTGTGACAATTAGGGGGCTGTGGGACTGCTGTAGTGAGGCCTTCTCCAGGATTGGCAGCAAATCCAAGATACATGGCAACAAAATCTGTTTTAGTAATGAGATTATGTATTAGTATTTATTTGAGCAATTGACCAAAGATTACCCATAGTGTTTCATGGCTCATTGAGACAAGAATGGTTGCCCAAATCCCCAGGCCAGTGTTCTAACTTTGCTAAATCCCCAGGCCAGAGTTCTAACTTTGCCATCGCTAAGGAAGGGCAATGAGAATAGCTGCAGATTAGTTCTTTAAATGGATTCAGATTTTCAGCAGTCGAAACCATAGTAATGAGCTAAAATTCACTAAAACGAACTCCAAGAAGTTCTCAGCTACCAACTGACTGCAGAGAGCTGAAGAATCACAGACCTGTTTTAAGCCACTAATTCAGAGACTTAATATGAGACAAGCTTAAAAACACCAATTCTTCAGGCTGCAATTGTTCTGGTACAGCTGTGCCAGGAGCTCCAACTTCTTTTCTTTCTTTGAGTTTTTGCATGTATTCCAAGGTTCCATGCATTTTGCAGTAAGATGGCTTCCCTTGGTTTGCAATTATAGGGCCAATGACCCATCAATCATCATTAGGTTCTTTAGTTTCGCCCCTTTTTCTGGGTTTAGGGGGAAAAAGGGGGACCTCTAGTTCAGTTCATACAGAGAAGCCTTCCGTACAGGACGTGACTCAGTTCCACCTGTAGAAAGCTTTGTCTTTTACAGCTTTTGCTTGGGGGATCCAGTCCCACAGCTCTACAGAGAAGCATAGCCTTTGCTGGGAGGATCCAGTCCCACAGCTTTACAGCCAGCCTTCGCTGGTAATTGAAGACTTTCTTTCCTCTTGGAAATCTACAAAAGGACTCTGTTTGGTAAGGACCACTCGCGGCAGCCATAATGCAATTTGGACCGGGTGTAGGGGCCCACGGCAGCAGAGCCTAAGACAGATTGCCCAGGTAGAGGTCAAGGATTTCCCTGATAGTGAAGTTCATGAAGATAGTGAAACAGTTCATGAAGATAGTTGCCTGTCCCTTGTGGATAAGATTAAGAAAGCCACCAGCTGATTCAAAGCCTTGAAGCATTTGTTTGATTTATTGAAGACCTAAGCAATAATAAAGAACTTTGTTAAACTTTCCAAGTTTCTAAAGACTTTGTTTAGGGAAATCCAAAAGGCCTCTAATCTGAGGCACCCCCGGCGTCCCGTTGGGCATACAGAAAACACGTCCTGTCTACAGACTCTTTCACTGGCCCAGCGCGTGACAGCACAGCAATCCTATGGGTACTTTCCTGGAAGGAAGTCAATGACTCTTGCTTTTGAGCAGACAAGTACAGGGCTATGCTGCAAATTACCCGCATGAGTTGAGCCTCCTTGCTGTAGAGGTGGAGGGAGAGGGCATGATTCACAACTTGTGCCCTGTTGAATTGGCAGAGGTCAGCTGCGGGCTGCAACAAGAAGAAATCAGTGGCAGTTTGACTTGCAAAAGCTACAGATATAATCTGCATAGTACAGAAAGAAATTTCCATGATTTCCATCATTCATGCGTGAGATTAAAAAGCACAAGTGCAGATGGGAGCTTCAATAAATAAATAAATAAACTTTATTTATATTCCGCCACCATCTCCCCAAAGGGACTCGGAGCGGCTTACAAGACACTGCAGTGCAGGATATAACATAAACGATACACGAGTATAAAACAATGTCACATTTTTTTTAAAAAAAACCCACTATCAACACACAAAACAAAATAACACAATTTAAAATGCAAAATCATCAGTAGCTAAAACTAGTTGCCATCACTTTACCGCCAGATCTAACATACAAAAATATCTCAGTAAATGTCATTTAGAAACAAAATAAATTTGATTACAATATATTTAAAATCAAATTAGATCCTTCATGTTCTGCTTGGGAATTTCTCAAGACCTCTAAGGTAGACACTGTTGAAATCAATAGCTATAAAGGCTTTTACACGAGTTTCTAAGACTCATGTAAAATATAACTTCCATCATTTATGGAAACAAGCAGACAGCCCTGGACTATTCATACCCTTCATTTCCTGATTTCAAAGGTCTTTTGCTAGCAAGCAGAAATGTATATGTCCTGTTGATTTTATGCTTATTTTCTAGTTGGAGCTAAACTAGAACTTCTTTTTTTATAAAGAAAAAATCCAAAAGGACGGGTCTGATCATTATTATTATTACTACGGCTTCATCTGCACTGTGTCTTGACACTAATCCCATGGCAATACAGATTTGACATGTTGTTGACTCAGATCAAAGTCTGGTTTCCTTGACAATCTAATAACTGTTGATTCTCGTTGCCCCATTTTATGTTGGGGGTAACACATTTCTTTCTCTGTAGTCACTCTGGAAGACATTTTCTCCAACCACTGATTTTACTGGTATTGGTTACTCTTAGAAATGAGAATTCAGAAATGCCAGTTCTCAGACCCTGTAACATGTATGGATATATATGTAGGTGATACAGAGATGTCACCACTTATTTTTCCCCCATTTCTTTTTCCTTACCACATTCCTAATGATGTGTTGCAGGCACTGTACTCCCAGGACTTTGTTCTCCACACGATAGTCATCTGACAGGAGCAATGCAGGGGGCAGAACCTTCTCTAAGTGCTGGCTGAGCCAGGGCCTTGTGACTTGCTGGAGCACTGAGCAGAAGACATACTTGGCTGATGGGTTGCGCTGCCATGTTTCTCTGAAGCAGAGGAAAGAGAATCATGATGCCCCTAAGATGTGCAGTGCGGCTTTGAATCAACCAATAGCTAGAAAGGGGCAAGCCACAACACAGAAAGCTCCTTTCTACAGGTCAGACTTTATTTCATCTGCCTCACCTTGTATTGTCTATTTTTGACTGGTGGCAGCTCTTGAAAGCCTTTGCAGAGGTCTTGTCCACTACAAGGTATCTGATCCTTTCAACAAGGCATACAAGATATTTTCCAGGACCTCTGAGAGAATGTATGGTCTGTCAATGTGTTATGATTTCCCTCTGAAGAATAACTTCATTCCAGAAGGATACCATGGTCAATGGTATTGAAGGTCGCTGAGTGGTCTAGAACAGTGGTTCTTAACCTTCCTAATGCCGCGACCCCTTAATACAGCTTCTCATGTTGTGGTGACCCCCAACCATAACATTATTTTTGTTGCCACTTCATAACTGTAATTTTGCTACTGTTTTGAATCATAACGTAAATATCTGATAGGCAGGATGGATGTATTTCCATTCACTGGACCAAATTAAGCACAAATACCCGATACACCCAAATTTTAGTACTGGGGGGGGGGGGGGAGTTGATTTTGTCATTTAGGAGTTGTAGTTGCAGGGATTTATAGTTCATCTACAATCAAAGAGCATTCTGACCAATGATGGAAATGAACCAAATTTGGCATACAAAACCAACAGAAAATACTGGAAGGGTTTGGTGGTCATTGGCCTTGAATTTTGGAGTTGTAGTTCATCTACATCCAGGGCACCGTGGACTCCAACAATGATGGATCTGGACCAAATTGGGCACAAATCCACAGATGGAGTTTAGGGAAAATAGACCTTGACATTTGGGAGTTGTAGTTACTGGGACTTGTAGTTCATCTACAATCAATGAGGATTCTGAACTGCAATAACGACAGAACTGGAGCAAACTTCCCACACAGAACCACCATACTTAAGGCCATCCAGTCCAACTCCCTTCACCAGGGCAAGACAACGTAATCAAAGCCCTCCTGACAAAGAGCCATCCAGCCACACACACACACATATGATTCACACAACAGAGAGATATAGTATCATAGATTTGAAAGGGACCCCTAAAGGAGGACAATTCTATGTTGCATGTTCCAGAGTAGGCAAACCAGACAATCTCCACATCAACACTGACAAAGAAACAACTAGAAAAACTGTTTACTCACAAGCACAAAGACATTACATATATTAGAAATCAACACTTTCTCATTACTTTATTTTCCAGATCACCAGACTGGGCCACAGCAATGCGTGGCAGGGGACGGCTAGTAATAAATAAATAGATGAACTTTAGGAACAGAATAGATTATCAAGTTGTGTCGTACTGCTACTGCACACTGCTAGCCCGCATACCTATTACCCTCGTGGGATTAATGGATTAGGATGTAAAACCATGCAGCAATACTGTTAGGCACTCAGTTATTTGACATCTACAATGTAGGCAAGAGCACCGGGTTAGAACACATAGGGCTCAATGGCAGGCCACCCGAGAACAGGCTACTCAGAGGGTTTGTGATGAGTGGAAGTGGGAAAAGCGAAGTGAGAGCAGACGGTGGCCCCCCAGCTTCTGGGGCTCCAGAGCCCCTTTTCACCAAGCTTAGGACATCGGACAAGTTGGTAGCTGGTGTAAAACAGATGAAAGAAGGCAGAGAGAGACTAGTAATAGAACAAACAAAACTGAATGAAAAGTGGAGAGGGATAGAAACACAGGGAGAAAAAGGGGCAGGGTTAGGGAGTTGTAGTTCACCTGCAATCAAAGAGAATTCTGAACCCCACCAATGAAGAAATCGGGGCAAACTTCCCACACAGAACCCCCATGACCAACAGAAAATACTTAAGGCCAAACAGTCCAACTCCCTTCACCAGGGCAAGAAAACGGCAACATAGCCCTTGGGACAAAGAGCCATCCAGCCATAGGTAGAGATAAATATATATGATTCACACACAGAGATATATCCTAGATTTGAAAGGGACCCCTAAAGAAGGACAATTATATGTTGCCTATTCTAGAGTGGGCATAGAACCATAGAATCATAGAGTTGGAAGAGACCTCATGGACTGGGCCATCCAGTCCAACCCCATTCTGCCAAGAAGCTGGAATATTGCATTCAAAGCACCCCTGACAGAGGGCCATCCAGCCTCTGTTTAAAAGCTTCCAAAGAAGGAGCCTCCACCACACTTCAGGGCAGAGAGTTCCTCTGCTGAACGGCTCTCACGGTCAGGAAGTTCTTCCTGATGTTCAGATGGAATCTCCTTTCTTGTAGTTTGAAGCCATTGTTCCGCGTCCCAGTAAATAAATAAAATCATACTTTCGCCGTGCTATTATCTGGCTTCTGGCCCCCGCTCACCTGCTCAGCTCCGGCTCCAGGCAGCGCAACACCTCCGCCAGGCAGCCTTCCTCTCCTTCGCGGGCGCCTCGGAGGAACTCGGGTACGGACTGGCAGCCCCGAGCCCGGAGGAGGGCGTCCAGCAGCGCTTGGGCCTGGCGCGCCGCCCCCGGATGGACCCCGGGCCTCTGGGCCGAGTGGGCCGCCGCCAAGACGAACAAGGGACCCGCCACGCGCCCTTCCAGGCCTCGGGCCTCCCCCAGTTTGGAGACGAGGCTGGAGAAGGCCAGGCAGGCCTCACCCTCCCTGTCCCAGGCCTCCAGAGGCGCGGCAGAGCGGGCCAGCGCCGCCGCCACGTCGCGGAGGAGGCCTGCGGACTCACCCGCGACGCCATTCCCAAAAACGCGCAGGAAGGAGGCCAAGGACCCCTCTCCCGACGCGCCCGCCTCGCAGGACTCCACTGCCTCCCTCTTTCAAGCAGGCCGCGAAGGAGACTCTGTGTTTACCTCAGAAACGGCCTTTCCGCTTCATACCGGAAGTCCCGGCTTGTGGCCTCGCGCAGGCGCAGATCCTTCGTTAGGCCAGGCCTGGGCAAACTTGGGCCCTCGAGGTGTTTTGGACTTCAACTCCCACAATTCCTAACAGCCGGTATTGTGGGAGTTGAAGTCCAAAACACCTCGAGGGCCCAAGTTTGGCCAGGCCGGCATTTGGCTTAAAATTCTGAAACCTGCTTCTCTCTACAATTTCTATCTCTATGAACTGCAGTTCTGCCTCCCCTTTGGTCTCATTCTTCCGTCCTAGTGAATATATTAGCATATCTAATTAGGTTGGCAGGAAGCTGGTAACTTTAGGAGCAAAAATACAAATCCAAGGCATTAAATTAAATTTTTTTTCCTGCCAGTACGTATTAAACCATTGGCGTGACCTGGTTCTTTAGTGTTTAGTGCGAAGTCATAGTAACTTAAAAGCTGAGTGCGTCTCTTAAGCAGTTCCTCAAACGGGCAGAATTCTCGATCCTTCAGGTTCTTCCATGTGATGAGTGGGTTGTTCACGCGCATGCGTGAGATGTGCCGTCCCAATTGTTACGACGGGGCACAGCACCCATCTGATCTGAACCTTTAGAGTTATTTTAAGTTAGAGTTATTTTAAGGTTGTTCATTCTTTAGTCGTCTCGGACTCTTCGTGACCTCATGGACCATCCATCCATCTTGTCCTTGGTCGGACCCTCTTCCTTTTGCCTTCCATTAATTAAGACATTAATTAAGGTATATCTTTAGTACTTACTTACTTAGGCAATCCCTGGTTGGACGAGTAAGATGGTTTTCCATGATGGGTTTCCTTGTGAATTGGCAGGTGGCTGTGGAGCCCTATTCTTGACCTGCATCTTCTCCCACACTGAAGGCATTGGTTTTTAGGGGGAAGGCGGTCCCGGTTGGGGTTGGCTTGGCGCGCCTTCCTCCTGGCGGCTGGCACGTTTCTCTCTTTCACCCTCCACTCATGCCTCCTCAAATTCTGCAGCACTGCTCGTCATAGCTGACCTCCAGCTGGAGCGCTCAAGGGCCAGGGCTTCCCAGTAGTAGTAGTAGGCCATTTATTAGCCACCTCCTGCCACGTGTTGCTGTGGCCCAGTCTGGTGATCTGGAAAAAAAAAAGTAATGAAAAAGCGATGGTTTCTAATATATGTCAGTTTTTATGCTTGTGGGTAAACAGTATTTCTTCTTTCTTTGTTACTGCTGATTGTTCCATCTTGTCTCCTGCACTGTGCTTATAATATAATATAATTTGTTGTTCATTCGTTCAGTCATATTCCACTCTTTGTGACCTCATGGACCAGCCCACGCCAGAGCTCCCTGTCGGCCGTCACCACCCCCAGCTCCTTCAAGGTCAAGCCAGTCACTTCAAAGATACCATCCATCCATCTTGCCCTTGGTCGGCCCCTCTTCCTTTTTCCTTCCATTTTCCCCACCATCATTGTATTCTCTAAGCTCTCCTTTCTTCTCATGATGTGGCCAAAGTACTTCATCTTGGCCTCTACTATTTTTCCCTCCAATGACCAGTCGGGCTTTATTTCTCGAAGTATGGACTGGTTGGATCTTCTGGCAGTCGAAGGCACTCTCAGCACTTTCCTCCAACACCACAGTTCAAAAGTGTCTCTCTTCCTTCGCTCAGCCTTCCTTATGGTACAGCTCTGGTGACTACGGGGAATACCATGGCTTTAACTATGCGGATCTTTGTTGCCAGTCTGATGTCTCTACCCTTCACTATTTTATCGAGATTGGACATTGCTCTCCTCCCAAGAAGTAAGCGTCTCCTAATTTTCTGGCCACAGTCCATTAATCTTTGCACCTAGAAATACAAAGTCTGTCACGGCCTCCACGTTTTCTCCCTCTATTTCCCAGTTGTCAATCATTCTTGTTGCTATACTCTTGTTTTTTTATGTTTAGCTGCAACCCAGCTTTTGTGCTTTCTTCTTTCACCTTGATTAGTAGGCTCCTCACCTCCTCCTCACTTTCTGCCATCAAAGTGGTGTCATCTGCATATCTAAGGTTGTTAATGTTTCTTCCTGCAATTTTCACCCCAGCCTTGCATTCCTCAAGCCCCGCACATCACATGATGTGTTCTGCATACAAGTTGAATAGGTTGGGTGAGAGGATACAATCCTGCCGTACGCCTTTCCCAATCTTGAACCAGTTCCATGGTCAGTTCTTACTGTTGCTACTTGGTCCTTATACAGATTCCTCAGGAGAGAGACAAGGTGATTTGGTATGACCATACCACCAAGACCTTGCCACAGTTTATTATGATCCACACAGTCAAAGGTTTTAGAATAGTCAATAAAACAGAAATAGATGTTTTTTTGAAACTCCCTGCCTTTCTCCATTATCCAGCGGATCTTGACAATCTGGTCTCTCGTTCCTCTGCCTTTCCTAAACCCAGCTTGTCCATCTGGCAACTCTCTCTCCATGTATTGTTGGAGTCTTCCTTGCAGGATCTTGAGCATTACCTTACTGGCATGAGAAATAAGGGCCACTGTACGAAAGTTTGAGCACTTTTTAGCACTTCCCTTTTTTTGGTATGGGGATATAAGTTGATTTTTTTTCCAGTCTGATGGCCATTCTTGTGTTTTCCATATTTGCTGGCATATGGCATGCATCACCTTGATAACATAATCTTTCAAGATTTTAAACAGTTCAGCTGGGATCCCGTCATCTCCTGCTGCCTTGTTGTTAGCAATGCTTCGTAAGGCCCATTCAACCTCACTCCTCAGGATCTCTGGTTCTAATTCACTGTCAAAACTATCCTTGATATTATTATCCTTCCTATACAGATCAAATATAATATAATATATTGTATATACATATAATATTGATAATATTATAATGTAATACAATATACTACTACTACTACTAAAATATTATAATTATATATTTTATATTAAATGTAATATTACTAATATTACAGTACAATGGTATAGTACAATGTAATATATAATATTAACATTGTGCTATGATAATAATATAATATATTGTATTTACTTTTTACTTGTAAACCGCTCTGAGTCACTTTCGAGGTGAGAAGGACAGCATATAAATGTTGTAAATAAATAAATAAATAGTCTGGTTTGCCTACTCTGGAACATGCAACATATAATTGTCCTTCTTTAGGGGTCCCTTTCAAATCTATAATACTACTAGCCACCCCCTGCCATTTGTTGCTGTGGCCCAGTCTGGTGATCTGGAAAATAAAGTAACGAGAAAGCGTTGGTTTCTAATATATGCAATTCCTTTATGCTTGTGAGTAAACAGTTTTTCTAGTTGTTTCTTTGTCAGTGTTGATGTAGACATTGTCTGGTTTGCCTACTCTGGATCATGCAACATATAATTGTCCGTCTTTAGGGGTCCCTTTCAAATCTATGATACATCCCATATAGATTATAGCAACGTGCTCTATGTTGTGTTGCCTTTGAAAACTGCTCGGAAGCTTCAAATGGTCCATCGTGCGGCAGCCAGGTTACTATCCTCAATGGGGCTTTCTGATGCAGAGCAGAATTCTTGGAAATGTGGTTTAGGGCAAGGCCTTTTGAATTCTCTGTCATAGTATCAGACTCTGGAAAATCTTGGAGTTAAAATGAAGCTCATAATAAAACGCTGGAGGCAAGTGGTTTATTCCTTCTTTCCACAACCCTAAAAAGACAGTTCTAAAGTTTTCCTGCTCAAACCTCTTGTATCTATCAGCCCCAACTCCCATCCGCCCCCTAGTGGACAAACACCATGGCCACAGTCTATTAACTGCAGTTTCAATTTCCCTCACAAAACAGATGTCTTATCTTCACTACCTTCCCCAGCCTCCCTTCTCCCCACCTCCCTTTATTATGGCAGAGAACCGAAACAGCACATAGGGCTCCTCACCATCCCAAACTACATTTCCCAGAATTCTGTGCTCTCTCAGTCTCTTTCCCAGCTCACTCAGCTCATCTCACCTTGCCGCTTCCCTCTCCTCATGGCGAGAGGCAGCCTATTTCTACTTAAAGAGGAATGGCAACCTTTTTGGCTTTGCCTCGCTTGCGCTGAAAATGAAAACTGACTTCTGAGCATTACAGAATTCAAACAAAAAAGTATTGGGTGAGTTTTGATTCATAAGTTTTCGCATGGGCACCCCCCCCCCCCAGTGTTTCTTAATATCTGTTTGTATATACACAACTTGTGAATTAGATACGACTTATGATGAAAAAAATGAAGATTTGCACACCCCTACTAAGCATATGTCGATGACAGTAAGGACACTAAAGGGTTAACATTCAGGGTCATATGCAAATTGTTTCCTCTTTGACAAATACAGGGAAAGGTGGTATTAACTGCAAACACAAAATTCAGAGCAGCTCCCCAAAGTGTGGCAAATAGGAGAGAGATCCAGCAGCCTTGGCAGCTGCAGAAATAAGACTCATCATTCTCAGCCTGTGTCTGGTTTACCACCATTGATTTCCTCTGTGGTTATAGCTACCAGATAACAATGTGCCAGTCATCCCTTTTCTGCCTTCCTGAGACTTGCCACTGGTGTCTTGTGTATGTTTGTAAGTGTGTAAAAGAGTTGAGCCATAGATAACACTGGCCAACACACATTTCCATACCTCAAATGTTAGCCCAGTTTCTGAGTATGGCACCGGTCTCCCTCTATCTGCTCTAGTTTTTAAGATGCAAAACATATTCAGTTACCATCTACTCATCCATAGAAAATCATGATAACTCTGTCTAAGAACTTAGAGCTGATGCAGTCTATCCAATAGGCATGGATAGAGTCGCTTGGATAACTCGTTGCTTGTAATAATTTTGTTAAAAATTACCTTTTTGAAACAATATTGAAGCTTTTTTAAAAACTGGAAGTCCTTCCGAAGCTTTTTCTGCCATTTTTGTTACGACTCAGGAAGTGAGTTGGAAATGATTCAGCTTTTCCCCGCTTCTGGTCCCTTGCCTCGGATCAAACCAGAGAAGCCAATTTTAAACCAGAGAAGGAGGGAATTTCCTGTCCTTGGCTCAAGCCAGAGAAGCCAGTTTTGCAGCCGGAGAAGCCAGTTTTAAACCAGAGAAGGAAGGAATTTCCTGGTCTCGGCTCAAGCCAGAGAAGCCAGTTTTAAACTAGAGAAGGAAGGAATTTCCTGGCCTCAGCTCAAGCCAGAGAAGCCAGTTTTGCAGCCAGAGAAGCCAGTTTTAAACCAGAGAAGGAAGGAATTTCCTGGCCTCAGCTCAAGCCAGAGAAGCCAGTTTTAAACCAGAGAAGGAAGGAATTTCCTGGCCTCGGCTCAAGCCGGAGAAGCCAGTTTTGCAGTCAGAGAAGCCAGTTTTAAACCAGAGAAGGAAGGAATTTCCTCCACTTGCTTTTCCCTGCTTCTGGACCCTGGCCTCGGCTCAAGCCAGAGAAGCCAGTTTTAAACCAGAGAAGGAAGAAATTTCCTCCACTTGCTTTTCCCTGCTTCTGGAGTAAAACAACTACTTTCAAAGTAAAGACTACCTAATGAAACAGGAAATAACACTTTCAAACCATTAACAAAAGGATTTGGAAGTCTCGGAAGTTTCGAAAAGTTCTGAAAATTTTTTTCTGTGAAAATTGGAATTGACTTTAGAATCAAACCACCAGCACCCCCTAAATCCGAAATGGGTTTTGAACCATTTTTTTGATCAACCAAGCCTACTATCCAATGTAATTTTCTGAATCAGTGCCCCCAAATAGCCCCAAGAACAGGCCTAAAAACCAAGACACCAAGAATGGTTTTTCTTGTTGTTGTTGTGCTTTGCAGTAACTTCAGCTAAATAAATGAGAACGTCAGGGTCAGATGCCAAGAATTACAAAAGAACAATCTCATAAAGACACACAAAGTGGGAATAAGGATAAATCCAGTGTTTGAGTTGAAAAAGGAAGAAATAGCCTTCTCCTTGTTACTGACAGAAAAGTTAGGATAGGGACAGTCCAAGGCATGTCGATAAAATCTCTCTTACTTTTAAACCCCATTTTCCAACCTCATGTCCAGAATTTCCTTGTTTAGGAAATGGAAAAAATGGAAATAGAATAAATCTAGGTCTCAGAGTCAGTAATTTATTTTTTTCTGTACAAGGATAGAATAATAACAATAATAATAATAATAATGAAAAATTGAAGGCCACTCAAGATAGTATGTCCATCTTCCAAATCCAAAAGGTGGGGACATATCTATTTCCATGTCTCCTTCTTCCCCGTTAACTGGCCCCAAGGTCCTTTCCTCCCACTCCAAAACAGTCTTCTAACAGAAACAGGCTGGCTTTCTTGGCGCTCTCTTGGTCAGGAGAGTGTCTTCTGCACCCTACGGGAGGATTTCCAATTGTCTTATGTAAACACTGACAGTAGGTTCTGCAGAGTACAATCAAGACAGAACCTGGCAATAGGTCTAGGCCAGACAGCTTTCAAGTTCTTGGTTTATTAAATGTAAAAACAACCTCCTCCCACAAGGAGAGGTTGAGAGGGTCCAGATGGCTTTCTACTAAAAGAGTGGGATTGAGTAAACCTGCTAAAAGAGAAGAAGGAGATGCTGGTCAAAGTAGATAAAGAAGACATAGGAGATGTTTGCCACCTATCACTTCTGGTCAGCAGGTCCTAGACAAAGGAAGACTTTAATCTCACAGTTGGCATCACAAGGTCCAGTAGCAAAACCCGATTGTCTACACAGGATTTCCTGGGAAGACCCCCTCTTCTTGTCCCCCAATCCCTTCATGGATCAGTGGACTGTAGCGTATGGTCCCAGCGCTGATCTGATGAAGCCTTTCCTGACAATCCTTCCCAGACTGAAGAGCAAGGCCGGCTTGCCTTCCATCTTGGCCACAATTTTAGGGAGGAGGAGACTGTACCGTAAGCGGGAATGGTCTCTGGGTGGGACACAGGCTGATGTGCAGAGGCCCAAGGCAAATGTCCATGTCGACAGACGTTCTGATTCCAGGGGAAGCCCTTGAATTGAGGTGGGGATCACACCAGCTCATCCAGGAGAACCCCAATGCTCTGGTGAGCCTCCGTGGGGCCCGCAATGGGCTTGTTGCACATGGGGCAGACACATCGGACTTCCAACCATTTTACGAGGCACCTGCAGCCAAAAGCAGAGAACAGTGCTGTTATCCTACATGTGTTCTGTGTGATCCCACCACCCAAAGGCCTCAGAAAATACACCTTGGCTTTTGCTTAGCAGGTGGGACAAGAAAAAATCCAGGCCATGGAGAAGTAGCGGTTCTGAGCATGGCTGGAGGGAAGAAAATATGAGGTGCCATTTCCTTTGCCCAGGAGCTTTTTTGTCAGGATTATATCATGGCTCCTTCCTATTCCCTCTGGTCAGCCTGTGAGTCCCCAGTTGTTTTGGCCTACAACTCCCAGAAATCCCAGCCAGTTTACCATCTGTTAGGATTTGAAGGCCAAAACGTCTGGGTACCCACAGGTTGAGAACCATTGTGTTAGCAGAACATGGAAAGGACGCTTCTAGGAAGGCCCTGTGGCTCAGCAAAAGGAAGGGTTCAGGCTTGTAGGACTACTTTTCATTCAAGCAGTCACAAGTTGCTCCCATGTTGTTCATTTTCATGTGTCAGACTACACAGAGAAGTTACTGAAATTCACAAGGATGTGGACAATTTCAGCAGAAAGGAGGAAACCATGAAAATGAACAAAATCTGGCTACCAGTACTAAAAAAACCTCTAAAATTATAACAGTAAATAAATGGCAACACTCACAAAACAGGGGAATTCCAGATAGGAAACAATGAGGGCCAGCTAACACCTCCCAACAAAGGATCCCCCTAGGCAGGAAGCAACCAGACTTAGAAGGTGCAAGGCCATTCAATGCTAATCAAGGTAGCCAATTGCAAAATTCACACTTGCCTCCAACAAACAAGAGTTCTTCCTCCCTCCCTAGACATTATTCCACAGATATATAAACCCTACTTGCTTAGTTTCCAACAGACCTCACAACCTCTGGGGATGCTTGCCATAGATGTGGGTGAAATGTCAGGAGAGAATGCTTCTAGAACATGGCCGAACAGCCCAGAAAATTCACACTAACCCAACACTAGTTTTAGTTTGGAAAGGTGTGTTTTAGAACCAAAGTTTCTCTATATCAGTGTTTCTCAATCTGGGGGTTGGGACCGTTGGGGGGGTCGTGAGGGGATGTTAGAGGGGTTGCTAAAGACCATCAGAAAATACAGTATTTTCTGTTGGTCATGGAGGTTCTGTGTGGGAAGTTTGGGCCAATTCTATTGTAGGTGGGTTTGAGAATGCTCTTTGATTGTAGGTGAACTATAAATCCCAGCAAACACAACTCCCAAATCTCAAGGTCTATTTTCCCAAATTCCACCAATATTCACATTTGGGCATATTGATCCGTGTCATGCTTGGTCCAGATCTTTCATTGTTTGAATCCACAGTGGATGTAGGTGAACTACAAATCCAAAACTCAAGGTCAATTCCCACCAAACCCTTCCAGTATTTTCTGTTGATCATGGAGGTACTGTGTGCCAAGTTTGGTTCAGTCCCATTGTTGGTGAAGTTCAGAATGCATTTTGATTGTAGGTGAACTATAAATCCCAGCAACTACAACTCTCAAATGACAAAATCAATCCCCCCCCCCCAACCCCACCAGTATTCAAATTTGGGTGTATTGGGTATATGTGCCAAATTTGGTCCAGTGAATGAAAATACATCCTGCATGTCAGATATTTACATGATTCGCAATAGTAGCAAAATTACAGTTCTGAAGTAGCAACGAAAATAATTTTATGGTTGGGGCTCACCACAACATGAGGAACTGTATTACGGGGTCGTGGCATTAGGAAGGTTGAGAAGCAGTTGCGGAGCTGACCGGGGTATTGGGTGGCAACCTGTGCTTGACGGGGTTACACTCCCCTTGAAGGTGCAGGTCCATAGCTTGGGGGTCCTCCTGGACACAACGCTGTTGCTTGATGCTCAGGTGTCAGCGGTGGCCGGGAGGGCCTTTGCACAACTCAAACTTGTGTGTCAGCTGTGACCATACCTCATGAAGTCTGACTTGGCCAGGGTGGCCCACGCCTTGGTTACATCCAAACTGGACTATTGCAATGTGTTCTACATGGGGCTGCCCTTGAAGATGGCCCGGAAGTTTGAACTGGAACAATGGGCGGCGGCCAGGCTCCTTACAGGAGCAAACTATAGGGAACATACAACACCCCTATTAAAACAGCATCATTGGTTGCCGATAGGTTGCCAAGCCAAATTCAAAGTGCAGGTCGTGACCTATAAAGCCCTAAATGGTTCGGGCCCTGCCTATTTCCATGATCGCTTCTCCTTCTATGAACCAGCACAAGCTCTAAGATCTTCCAGGGAGGCCCTCCTCTCGGTCCCACTACCGTCTCAAGCGTGGTTGGTGGAGATGAGAAAGAGGGCCTTCTCAGTGATGGTCCCCCACCTCTGGAACGCCCTTCCAAGGGAAATAAGACAGGCTCCATCCCTCCCCTCCTTTCGTAAGAGCTTGAAGACCTGGTGGTTTCAACAAACCTTTGAAAATAACCAGTTCTAACTCAGTCTTACACATTGTCGAATACGGCCTTATTCTTCCTACCAATTACCCAGATCACTTCCTCTAGTCGGCCCCGGAATGAACAGCCACAGACCCGTACCTAATATTATTGTTTCCTGCCATAGCATTGCACTCAATTCCCGGACCCCCTAGAATTTTTAGGCTTGCACAAATCTTGGCCCGGCCTTTTAATTTTTTTTAATTGCCTTGAACAGGCAGGATTACTTTTAATATATATGTGTTATGGCGACAATTTTTTATGCTTATATTGTTTTGTTAATCTTATGGTTATGTTGTTTTACTTTGTATGTTTTGTGATGTTACCTGGGAACCGCTCTGAGTCCCCTCAGGGAGATAGAGTGGTATATAAATAAATAAATAATAATAATTACCACTGCTCTATATCTTAATATGCAACTTTCATTTTGATCTCATCTCCTTTAGATAAAGTACAAGAGAAAAGGAATGCACTGTGGTCTGTGTGAACGTGTCAGCAGCCTCACTCAGTTGTCATCTGCCTTTACACATATAAAATAACTGTTCTGGGACAGAACGGAATCGCCCTTCATTGCAACTAAAAACTGTATGATTGAAATATTGTTCCTTGTTTTTCTTCTTTGATGACGCTGTTTTACTGTGAGAACTAATCTTTCTCCAGGCATGAAATACGTCTGTCATTCGCTCATCACCACGTGAACTTATAAAATTTATTTATTTACTAGCTGTGCCCTGCCACGCGTTGCTGTGGCCTATAGTAAAACTTATCAAAGTTGAGGTAGATATCTGGACTATTATGAAAGAGAGGTCCCTACCTATTCCTTCCCCCTTTTCCTCCCCCTTTCTCTCCTTTCTTCCTTCTCTACCTCTTTCTTTCTTTCACTACTTGGTTTCATCCTTCTCTCTTTCCTTCATTCCCTCCTCCTTTCTTCCTTTGCCTTTCTTCCCTCCCTGTTTGCTTCCTTCTTTCACTTTTTATTTCCTTTTATTTTACCACCATCATAACAATAACAATAATGCAATGCATTGCCTCTGGGACCTGACATCTCTCCCATTCCCCCAGGGTCTCATAGGAACAATAGCATAATAATAATAATAATAATAGAAATAACAACCTTTACCCCCCACGTGTTGCTGTGGCCAATCTTCCCTCTTTCTCTCCTTCTTTCCCTCCTTCCTTCCCTCCCATCTTTCCTTCTCCTCTTCTTTCTCTATCTCTTTCATTCCTTCCCCCTTTTTCTTTCTTTTCTGCTGTCTCTCTTTTCTTTCCTTCCATCTTTCCTTTTCTTTCCTTTTCTTCTTCCTTCTTTTTCTAACTTTCCTTCCTTCCCCCTTTTTCTTTACCTCCCTTTCTCTTTCTTCCTTCTTTCCTTCCTTCCTGTCTTTCCTAGATTTTGACAGGGCGGGAAGGGGCGGGGTGGGGTTTGGAGGTGGCGTGAAGTAAAAGGAGGTAAGATTGGGGCGGGGGAGTGATGGAGCGTGGGGTTGTGTGTGCGGTGGCGGGGGGAGTGGGGTTGCGTGTGTGCGTGCGGCAGCGGGGGGAGTGATGGAGCGTGGGGTTGCGTGTGTGTGTGCGGCGGCGGGGGGAGTGATGGAGCGTGGGGTTGCGTGTGTGTGTGCGGCGGCGGGGGGAGTGGGGTTGCGTGTGTGCGTGTGGCAGCGGGGGGAGTGATGGAGTGTGGGGTTGCGTGTGTGTGTGCAGCGGCGGGGGGAGTGATGGAGTGTGGGGTTGTGTGTGTGTGTGCGGCAGGGTGTGTGTGTGTGCGGGAAGCGGCGCGGCGGGGCTTGGAGTAGGCATGGTTTCCACAGAGGGAACGTTGGCCGGAAGGCCATGTGCGCGCACCAGGGAACTTGCGGCTGGGCGCCATTGCGCATGCTCAGTTGTTTTGCCATTTTGTGAGTGTGTTGTTGTGTTGTTTTTCATTTTGAGTAGATATGTTTGTACCTTGTGGGCTGTGTTATGGGCATGGGAATTTTGGTTAATTTTTGTTGGGATTTTTTTGAGTTTTGTTCTTTTGCCGTTTTGTGAGTGTGTTGTTGTGTTGTTTTTCATTTTGAGTAGATATGTTTGTACCTTGTGGGTTGTGTTATGGGCATGGGAATTTTGGTTAAGTTTCGTTGGGGGATTTTTGAGTTTTGTTGTTTTGCCGTTTTGTGAGTGTATTGTTGTGTTGTTTTTCATTTTGAGTAGATATGTTTGTACCTTATGGGTTGTGTTATGGGCATGGGAATTTTGGTTAAGTTTCGTTGGGGGGGGTTTGAGTTTTGTTTCTCCGTTGGATGCCCCTAACAAATTTATATATATAGATTTATTTATTATTATTTAAACTTATATGCCGCCACTACCCTGGGGCTCGGAGCGGCTTACAAGAATAGCTAAAATCTAACAAAGTTTAAAAGCAATTTAAAACAATTTAAAAACAACAGTATCAAACATTAAAAGCCTGTCGAAACAGGTATGTCTTACATGCCCTGCGGAAAGCTTGTAAGTCCCGCAAGGCACGGACTTCAGGTGGCAGAGTATTCCAGAGTGATGGTGCCACTGCTGTGAAGGCTCTGCGTCTGGTTGCCATTAGACGCAAGGTCTTGACACTAGGGACTTCTAATAGATCTTGGTCCTCAGAACGGAGGGATCTCTGGGGTTGGTAGGGGGTGAGACGATCCCTCAGATACATTGGCCCCAGACCATGGAAGGCCTTAAAGGTGAGTACCATCACTTTGAAAGTGATCCGATGCTCAATTGGTAACCAATGCAGCTGTAGTAAGATTGGTGTTATGTGGCATCTCATCGGAATTCCCGCAAGAAGCCGAGCAGCTGCATTTTGTACCAACTTGAGTTTCCGGATCACCGACAGAGGAAGGCCAATGTAGAGGGCGTTACAGTAGTCTAGTCTTGAGATGACCGTGGCCTGGATCACCATAGCTAGGTCGTCCCTGGACAGGGAGGGGGCCAGCCGTCTAGCCTGCCGCAGGTGAAAGAAGGCGGTTCTGCTCACGGCAGAGACCTGGGCCTCCATCGTCAGCAGAGGGTTCAAAAAGGACTCCAAGACTCTTTACCAATGATGATGGGCTTAACGCCTCGCCATCCAGGGTGGGCAGATGGATGTGCCCACTGCCCGGTCCACCCAGACATAGGATTGCTGGATTCACCCTCAACCTGCTGGCACGCAGCCATCTAGTAACGGCCTCGAGGCACTGATGGTAACAATCGGGTACAGAGTCCGGTCGGCCTTCTATCTTCAGCACCAGCTGAGTGTCATCGGCGTACTGATAACACTCAAGCCCAAAACCTCAAACCAGCTGAGCAAGTGGTCGCATATAGAGGGGAGAGAATGGCCCCCTGAGGAACCCCACAAGATAGAGGAGACCTCTCAGAGACCAGGCCTCCCCTCTCCACTCGCTGTCCACAGTTGTGAAGAAAGGAGGACAGCCAGTTTAAAGCTGTCCCCCTGATTCCAGCAACAGCAAGGCAGTGGGTCAAGAGATTGTGGTCGACTGTGTCAAATGCTGCTGTGAGATCCATTAGCACAAGCAGCGCTGACCCGCCCTGGTCGAGCTGGCATCGAAGGTGATCTGTGATGGAGACCAGCACAGTCTCTGTCCCGTGCCCCGCACAGAAGCCGGACTGGAAGGGATCTAGTCCGGCTGTGTCGTCTAGGAATTGCTGCAACTGCTCTGCTGCTGCCCTCTCAATCACTGGAGGGAACCGAGGGATCCAAATCTGGTTTCTTCAGCAGGGGGGAGACCACCACCTCTTTTAAACCCTCTGGAAGAACTCCTTGCTCAAGGGAGCTGTTTATGATCTTCAACAGAGGGTCACGTAATCCCTCCAAGCAGGATTTCACCAACCAAGAGGAACACGGACATTCTACAAATTCTTCCTCTTGACTCATGAAAGAAGGGGGTTGTTCTGTGTTTTTGGTGATGAGAGGAGAGTCTTTTTGATCAAAGGCAAAGCTGGGCCACACTCTTCCTCTGTGGCTTGAAGGTACTCTTGCAACCCACACAACCATAAAGGGTTCCACGGCAGACCAGGCATATTGTTTGGTCTTTAGAATTGGAAGAGAAGAAGCAGAATATAAATATATATGATGACGATGATTTCCAGAATCCAAGTCTGGCACTTAAATCACTGTGCCACACTGCTTGCCCTCTTTTTCTTAGTCGTATTCATACAGGAGTCAGAAAAAAGTAGGCAAAGACAAAGAAGCTACAGATTAATCCAAGTGATGATTTCTCCCAGTCATTTGCCTCACCTCTCTCCTACACTTTCCTACCGCTTTCCCCTACAAGAACATTTTTTAACCTGGGGGTCGCCTAAGACCATCAGAATATACAGTATTTTCTGTTGTTATGGGGGTTCTGTGGCAGAAGTTTGGCCCAATTCTATTGTTGGTGGGGTTCAGAATGCTCTTTGATTGTTGGTGAACTATAAATCCCAGTAACTACAACTCCTAAATGTCAAGGTCTATTTTCCACAAACTCCACCAGTGTTCACATTTGGACATGTTGAGCATCTATGCCAAGTTTGGTCCAGATCCATTATTGTTTGGGTTCACAGTGCTCTCTGGATATAACAACAATTTTTATGGATTAGCCAGTTGGCCTTATCAAAAACAGACAGTGCAAACACAACATACAACATACGTCTGGTCCTATTAAAATAGAATACAAATATATAGGAATTTATCAACTTAAAACCAATGTAGATTAGCCGTAGGTATATTTAACAACTCTTGGTGGACCATTACGCACGTGTGGACCATAATGACAGATCTCATTATGCTCAGTGGATATAGGTGAACTACAACTCCAAAACTCAAGGTCAATGCCCACCAAACCGTTCCAGTATTTTCTTTTGGTCATGGGGGTTCTGTGTGGGAAGTTTGCCCCAGTTCTGTCATTGGTGGAGTTCAGAAGCTCTTTGATTGAACGTGAACTATAAATTCCAACAACCACAATTCCCAAGTCAAGGTCTATTTTCCCCAAACTCCACCAGAGTTCATAGTTGGGCATATTGAGCATTCCTGTCAAGTTTGGTCCAGATCCCTCATTGTTTGAGTACACAGTGTTCTCTGGATCTAGGTGAACTACAACTTTAAAACTCAAGGTCAATGACCCACAAACCTTCCAGTATTTTCTGTTGGTCATGGGAGTTCTGTGTGCCAAGTTTGGTTCCATTCCATCATTGGTGGAGATCAGAATGCTCTTTGATTGTAGGTTAACTATAAATCCCAGCAACTACAACTCCCAAATGACAAAATCAATCCCTCCCAGCCCCACCAGTATTCAAATATGGGCATATCGGGTACTTGTGCCAAATTTGATCCAGTGAATGAAAATACATCCTGCATATTTGATTCACATTACAGTTCATAGCAGTAGCAAAATTACAGTTCAGAAGTAGCAACGAAAATAATTTAATGGTTGGGGGTCAGCACAACATGGGGAACTGTATTAAGTGGTTGCAGCATTAGGAAGGTTGAGAACCACTGCCCTACATGGCCTGCTTTTCTCTCCACACAATGCTCAAGAACAGGCATTTGTTCAGGCTGGTTGGCATTTCAGCCCCAAGGCTAAAATTCTTTTGGCGTAGCTCCCAGAAGACAGGCATTTACGGCATTAACCTCGCACAAGGGTTAATAACAAATGTTTTTAAAAATTGTTTATGGGCACATCAACCATTTGGGATAGAACAAGGAACCCTTGGCTCATGTGTGCAGTTGCCCTGGGCTTGGAAAGCTGTTTTTGAAATGTAATTTGTTTCAGTCATCAGGGTTCCAAGCCTCAGAAATGGTATCATTATAGTTAAGCATTTATAATTATATTTTTAGATTAAAAATAAAGTATTGCTTTTCAATGTATAGTTGAAGGCTTTCATGGTTGGAATCACTGGGTTGTTGTGAGTTTTTCGGGTTGTATGGCCATGTTCCAGAAGCATTCTCTCCTGACGTTTTGCCTACATCTATGGCAGGCATCCTCAGAGGTTGTGAGGACTGTTGGAAATTAGGATAAGTGGGGTTTATATATCTGTAGAATGTCTAGCGTGGGAGAAAGAACTCTTGTCTGTTTGAGGTAGGTGCAAATGTTGCAATTGGCCACCTTGATTAGCATTTAATGGCCTTGCAGTTTCAAGGTCTGCCTGGAGGAATACTTTGTTGAGAAGTGGTTAGCTGGTCCTGCTTGTTTCTTGTCCGGAATTCCTCTGTTTTGAATGTTGTTCTTGTATTGATTTTCATTTCTCGTAAATATCTAACATACGATTAAAAAAAATCAAAACCCTTCCTCACAACTGATTGTATTGGCCACTCGCCTGTTCCCAGAGCTGCATTGCTATCTCAGGTTACTGGTTGTCTGTTTGATGGTTGTTTTATATTGTGTTATGCTGTTGTTTTATTTTGCTTGTTGCAGTTTGTATGCATTTTACTGTGTTATAGTGCAACTATGTTGATTGGGCTTGTCCCCAAGCTGCCCTGAGTCCCTTCAGGAAGATGGAGGTGGGGTACAAAAATAAAGTTGGTATTATTATTATTATTATTATTATTATTATTTTACTGACACAAAAACACAGTATGTCACAGCAAACAAGATATGCTGGAGTTCGTATCACAAAATATGACTGCGTGATGGATTTTTGAATGATACACGCAGATCCAAGTAAAGTGGCCTTTTGCAGTTGACCAATCGAGATTTTGTCAATGTTTATTGTTTCCAAATGTCAGCTGAGGTCTTTAGGCACGGCACCAAGTGCGCCAATGACCACTAGGACCACCTGTATTGGTTTATGCCAGAGCCCTTGCAGTTCAATTATATTATTATTATTATTATTATTATTGTTATTATTATTATTATTATTAGAGACACAACAAGATCACTCTGCTCGCTGTTGTATTGGATCACACATCAGACACTTCCCAAGTGTCTAGGACTGTGTGCTGTATTGGCAAATAATGTGTGCAGATCCCAGCAAGGTGGCCTTTTGCAGCTGGCAGATGGTAATCTTATCAGCGCCGATTGTGTTTAAGTGCAGGCCAAGGTCTTTAGGCAGTGCACCCAGTGTGCCGATCACCACTGGGACAACCATTATTATTATTATTATTATTATTATTATTATTATTATTATTATTAGAAACACCAAATATGAGTCCACAGCAGACACTCTGCTGGCTGTTGTATTGGATCACACGTTGGGCACTTCCCAAGTGTCTAGGACTGTGTGATGTGTCAGTGAATAATGCGTGCAGATCCCAGTAAGGTGACCTTTTGCAGCTGGCAGATGGTAATCTTATGAGTGCCGATTGTGTTTAAGTGTAGGCCAAGGTCTTTAGGCAGTGCACCCAGTGTGCCGATCACTACTTGAACCACCTTTACTGGCTTGTGCCAGTATAATAATAATAATAATAATAATAATAATAATAATAATAATAATAGTTGTTATTGTTGTTGTTGTTGTTGTTGTTGTTATTATTATTATTATATGTGGGTGTGTTCATCTTTCTTTGGCATTTTTCCTTAGGAAAGGGGTCCTCAATGTTTGAGTCCTCCCTATGACTCTCCTCTTCCTTTTCCTTTATGGGTGACGTGAACAGGTTTGTGTTTTCTGTCACTAGAGGTGCCCACCTCTTCTTCCCAGCCACAGGCTTGAAGGGCATTTATTGACTGTGTGCCGGGCTGTTTGCCAAACGGAGAGGCACAAAGGAGCTATTTCGGCTGTCCTTGGCAGCTACTCACTTTCTGTGGAAGGCATGTTGGCATGGCAACACTCCCAGCTCATCTTTCACTTTAAAGTCTTCTAGGCAGACGGCGCAGGTCTGCTGCGGGAAAAGAGGAGGAGGAGGACAAGGAGAAAATAGGCATATATTACAAAGTGGCATCACGCATGCCCACTCACAGAAAGAAAACAGTACAAAAAGATCTCATGGGTTAGAAAGGGTTAGAATGGACAGCAAAGTCTGTTTTGCTTCTGCCAAGTTTGCTCTCTTTGACTACGGAAAAGAAACCTATGGGATTCTTGTCTGGATGAAGGTTTCCCTGACCTTGAAGACTCACGGAGGAATCGGATAGGTCTCATTTACACGGTCTCTGACCTTACTGGCCAAGGACTCTGTCTTACTTGGCCTGATTGAGTTACTCCAGACTTCCAGTGTGTCTGTTACTAAAACTGTTGGCTGAGATCATTGGAGGAAGACGTAGAAGCAGAGGCACTTCTCCATTGTGTCTACTTTAAGCTCTAAGACAGTGGTTCTCAACCTGGGGGTCGGGACCCCTGGAGGGGTCACGAGGGAGTGTCAGAGGGGTCACTAAAGACCAACAGGAAAACACACTAATTTCTGTTGGTCATGGGGGTTCTATGTGGGAAGTTTGGCCCAATTCTGTCATTGGTGGGGTTCAGATTGTAGGTGAACTACAAATCCCAGCAACTACAACTCCCAAAATGTCAAGGACTATTTCCCCCAAACTCCACCAGTGTTCACATTTCGGCATATTGAGTATTCGTGCCAAGTTTCGTCCAGATCCATCATTGTTTGAGTCCACAGTGCTCTCTGGATGTAGGCGAACTACAACTCCAAAACTCAAGGTCAATGCCCACCAAACCCTTCCAGTATTTTCTGTTGGTCATGGGAGTTCTGTGTGCCAAGTTTGGTTCAATTCCATCGTTGGTGGAGTTCAGAATGCTCTTTGATTGTAGGTGAACTACAAATCCCACCAGTATTCAAATGTGGGCATTTGTGCCAAATTTGGTCCAGTGAATGAAAATACATTCTGCATATCAGATATTTACATTATGATTGGTATCAGTAGCAAAATGACAGTTTTGAAGTAGGAAGGAAAATAATTTTATGGTTGGGGGTCACCACAACATGAGGAATTGTATTAAGGGGTCGCAGCATGAGGAAGGTTAAGAACCCCTGCTCTAAGACCTATTAAATCTAGTCTCTATTGAACTCTGGAATCAAGAAACGAGATTTTCTCTTTCATGTTGTTTTGTGTGCCTTCTAGTCTATTCTGACTTATTTATTTATTTATTTGCAGTATTTCTATTCCGCCCTTCTCACCCTGCAGGGAACTCAGGGCGGATTACAACGTACATATACATGGCAAACATTCAATGCCATGGACACACAACATATATAGACAGACACACAGAGGATATTGAACATTCCAGCTTTTTCATGAGGGTTTTCTGGCTACCAGGGGAGCTGTCAATTCATCATTCATTTATGACACTGATTAAGTACTTCCTCATTCTTTGCATGCTTGCTGGAGATTTTTATGGCATCGTAAATTAGGCTCCCCGTAAGTTGTACCTAAATTTCCTACTTGACAGATTCAACTGTCTTTTGGGCTGCAAAGCAAGCTACACAAATTGGTCAGAAGCTAACTCCGACCTGGACTGGCTTCGAACTCATGACCTTTTGGTCAGTAGTGATCTTAATGCAGCTGACTCCCAGATAGCTGTGCCACAGTCCCAGTGCTTATGAGGCAAACTAAGGCAAACCTATAACATGAAGTGGGAGTGATTTGCCCAAGGTAACCATTGGTTTTCCACTGCCAAGTGTATATTTGAACCTTAGGTCTCCCAACACTCAAACTACTAAACCACAATGGTTTTCTTCTTCTTCCATACCCAATACTTTCTGCTTTTGCATCATGTTATAACCTTGCAGATCTTGTTTGTTCTATTTGTCAGCTGCTCATGGGAGGGCAGGGAGATTGGGGTTGAAATGGAGTCCATAATAAATACGAGGGTTGAATGAAAAGTAATGCGTCCACCTTCATAACTCCTCAATAGATGGCAGTACTGGTATGCGGAAGGTACTGGCTTGTTCAGTAGACTCTCCTCTACAGTTCCATTTTGGCGGGAAGCCTTAACATTGAAGAGTTGTGTTGTTAAAGTGTGAAGTATGGAACCCTGCACAGGTCAATGCGACTTCAGCAACATGCAGTCATTGAATTTTTGACAGCAAAAGGTGTCACCCCAAAGGAGATTCGTCAGAGAATACAAGCTGTTTATGGTGACTATGTTGATGTGAGTACTGTGCGTTGTTGGGCGAGTAAGTTTAAAGATGTTGAGTTGACAGCTTCTACTGTCAAGAATTCAATGACAACACGTTGCTTAAGTCGCATTGACTGACCTTCTGCGCAGGGTTCCATACTTCACACTTTAACAACACAACCATTCAATGCTAAGTCTTTCTGCCAACATGGAACTGTAGAGGAGAGTCTACTGAACAAGCCAGTACCTGCCGCATACCAATACTGAGAAGTTACAAAGGGGGAGGCATTACTTTTCATTCAACCCCCGTAAATACTGAAATCTAAGGTCTTTTCAGACAACCTGACTTGTGATCAAAGAATGTGGGCTGTGCGGATCTGTAAAGAAGCCCTATTTAGTATTGTCTACTGTGGTTGGCGACTACTCTACAAGTCTTTCCAGGCACAGAGTTGTTCCCATCACTTGGTAGCTGATCATTTTAAATGGAGATGCCTGGGATATTCTGTATGCAAAAATAAGCTCTGCCCTAAAGTGGTCTTGGGATTTTTAAAGGATTTTCATGGAAACTTTCAGTTGGAAATAACCCCAGGTGTTATCTAGTTCAACCCTTGCCATATATATTTTACCTTCTCTGTTAGAGAGCTCTGGTGCTACAACAAACTACAATCCTGAACATTTATAGCCCTGAGCCATGGTAATTAAAGTGGCGCCAGTTGCAATAAGTCTGCAATGTAACTGTCTTTTAAGTCACCTATAAAGACATGAAATATTTGTCAGAAATATTAAAAATTTACTAGATAATTTTAATTGAAATGTGAGTCAAACACTGAAAGGGTTAAATGGATGCAATGATTCAGCAAAAGCTGCAGTTCAATATAAGCAGGTGTGTCTGTAGCTTAGTAGCCTCAGTCTGTTAAGAGGTCTCTGTGGGAGAAGGGCCTTAGTAGGCCTCAGTATGAGAAGGCCTCAATGTTAGTTCACCTCAGTGTGTTAGTAGGCCTCATTATGAGAAGGTTTCAGTGTCACTTTGCCTCAGTGTGAGAAAGATGTCAGTCTGAGAGAGCCCTCAGTCTGAGAGAGCCCTCAGTGTGAGAATCCCTCACTGGGAGATAGGCCTCAGTGTGTTAGTAGGCCTCAGTATGAGAAGGCCTCAGTGAGAGAAAGATGTCAGTCTGTGTGCTGGTACGGCTGTACCAGGGGCTCCAATTTTATTTGCTTTGTATCGAGTGTTTGCTTGCAGTACAGGGTTTCAGAGGTTCTGTAGAAAGGAGGCTTCCTTTGGTTGCAGTCATAGGGCAAGTCACCTGTCCATCATCGTTAAGTTTTGTTTCCGCCCCTTGCTCAGGGCAATTGGGAAGGGAAGGAAGCCATTTTTAGTTAGTCTCAGTAAGGAAAGCTAATGTACAGGGCGTGTACAAGCTTCTCCTGTACAAAAGGTTCAACCCTTAAGACTTTCCGTGGGAGAACAGTCTTAAGCGTCTCCAAAGATTTCCAGGGAAACAGCCCTAAAGACCAAAGAACTCCAGCTGGAGAATCTACTAGCCTTACTGGTAGGTCCACTTGGCGTTCGAGACACCATTTGACCTGGTAGCGGAGCCCACATCAGTAAGAATTAGATTACAGTCAGCCTGGGAGAAGTTAAAAAAGGGGATTTTCCTTTGAAACAAAGAATTAGTTATTGAAGACAATTGCCTGTCCTTCGTGAACAAGATTAGGAAGCCACCAGTTGCATAAAAGCCTGGAATCATTTCTTTAACTTTCTGAAGACAAGAGAAGTTTCTGTTTGATTGTTCATTAATAAAGGACTTTGTTATACTTTACAAGCCATCTAAAGATCATTTGTGGTGGAAAACCTCTGAGAACTTCTCTTCGGGGCCCCCTGGCTTCCCGCTGAGAGAGGCAATTATTTACAGGCACAGCGCACGACAGAACAGTCTGAGAGAGCCCTCAGTGTGAGAATGCCTCATTGGGAGATAGGCCTCAGTGTGTTAATAGGCCTGGTGTGAGAACCTTCTGTGAGAGAAGCTCCAGTGTGAAGGCTGCTGTGTGTAAAAAGCTACTGTTGTGAAGCTCCTGTGTAACTTCGGTTTGAGAAGAGGCTCTGTGAGAGTGAAGCTATTTATCTGCATGGGAAAGAAGCCCAACGTGGAAGCTGTTCAAAGAAGGAAGTATAAAGAACTTTATTTGTGTTATGGGAACCTTGTTTTTGTAAATAGTGCAACCATATTATTTTGCTATAAAGAAAACCCTCCTATGGAAAAGATAACATTGGTCTCTGTATTTTTGTTCTTTTTATCACTTTGTGCTGGGTCATGCCACTGCTCATAAGTTACTCTGCTGTACATTTATGAGGAGGGTCTTTTCTTAATAAGCCCACTCACCCAACAATATTTGTTTTTGTTCTGCCGATATAACTAAATCCCAGTATATTTTAATAAATACCCATTTACATGTTCAAACAGGTTGTGTTGTTCTTATTCCTCACACCCCCTGGTTCTCTGGAAACAAAAAAGACTGTCTTCGTTTAACATTTAAAAGGTTAGCCTTGCCTGTTTATCAAGGAGAGTTCTTTACTCACCCCATGTAAGTTTAGCTTTCTGGCATCACCTTTCAAAACCACCTGGGAAAAGAAAGGAAAGAGAACGAGGCAGATTAGGATCAGGGCATTGGTACTGAATGATCAGGACATGCATTTTAATCCTGTTGGCCACTGCTGAACATGGAACATCTTGGTTTACGCAGAAACTGCATCAAATATTTATTTCTTTATATATTTACGACATTTATATGCCACCCTTCTCACCCCGAAGGGGACTCAGAGTGGCTTACAAGATATATCTATATAAATAAAAATGTAATGTTTGTTTGTGGGATTAACAGAACTCAAGAACCTTTGGACGAATTGACACCAAATTTGGACACAAGACACCTAACAACCCAATGTATGTCCTTCACTCAAAAAAATGATTTTGTCATTTGGGAGTTGTAGTTGCTGGGATTTATAGTTCACCTACAATCAAAGAGCATTCTGAACCCCACCAACGTTAGAACTGGCCCAAACCTCCCACATAGAAAAGCCATGCGGGCCACAGCAACACGTGGCAGGGGACGGCTAGTATACACACACACACACAAAATATATTATGTTATTAGCATAGTACAATATCAGTATTAATAGTTACTATATTGTATTATACCATTATATTGTAATACTAGCCATCCCCTGCCTTGCGTTGTTGTGGCCCAGTCTGTGTATGTGTGTGTTTGAGTGCATGTATATATATAAATGTATGCATGTATGTAATGCTCGTTTGTGGATTAACATAACTCAAACACCACTGGATGAATTGACACCAAATTTGGACACAATGCACCTATCAGGCCAACAAATGACCATCACTCATAAAAACACCAAAAAACACAGCGGAAGGGACTTAAAAAGCCAATAAAATAAAATAAAAAATTCATTACAATGCATGCGCAAAACCCTATATATATATGTACGCAAACACACATATATACACAAAGACACAAATATATACATACACAAAGCACATATACACAGACTGGGCCACGCATGGCAGGGGGCAGCTAGTGTGTGTGTGTGTATATATATATATATGTGTGTGTGTGTGTATATGGTTTTGCGCATGTGTTGTAATGATTTTTTTTTGCTTTTTAAGTCTCTTCTGCTGTGTTTTTCTGAGTGATGGTCACTCATTGGCCTGATAGGTGTATTGTGTCCAAATTTGGTGTTAATTTGTCCAGTGGTTTTTGAGTTATGTTTATCCCATAAACGAACATTACATTTTTATTTATATAGATTACTAGCCATCCCCTGCCATGCCTTGCTGTGGCCGGCCCACATGGTAGGTTTGGCCCAATTCTATCGTTGGTGGGGTTCAGAATGCTCCGTGATTGTAGGTGAATTATAAATCCCAGCAACTACAACTCCCAAATGTCAAGATTCTCTTTTCTCCAAATTCCACCAGTGTTCACATTTGGGCATATTGAGTATTTGTGTAGAGTTTGATCCAGATCCATCATTGTTTGAGTGCACAGTGATCTCTGGATGTAGGTGAACTACAATTCCAAAACCAAAGGACACTGCCCACCAAACCCTTCCAGTATTTTCTGTTGGACATGGGAGTTCTGTGTGCCAAGTTTGGTTCAAATCCATTGTTGGTGGGGTTCAGAATGCTCTTTTATTGTAGGTGAACTACAAATCCCAGCAACTACAACTCCCAAATGACAAAATAATTTTTTTGGGGTGAAGGACATACATTGAGTTGTTAGGTGTTTTGTGTCCAAATTTGGGGTCAATTAGCCCAATGGCTTTTGAGTTCTGTTAATCCCACAAACGAACGTTACATTTTTATTTATATAGATTATTAGTAATATTACATGTAATATAAATATATAATTATAATATCAAATTATTATTAGTAGTAGTATTATATTGCATTACATTATAATATTATAAATATTATATGTATATACACACATATGTATATGTAAATACACATGGCTTCTGGGTGGAGAGATCAGGCTCAAACAATTTGCACTTCAGATTATTTTTCCTATTAGAAAGTTCTTATTTTCTATAATTTCCCCATCTTTCCTCAGTGGCATGCAGCATTACTATTTCTTTGAAAAGCCTACATGTTAAAGTTACTGGAAACTCAGCAATCCTTTGCTGAAACCATACTCGAGGCTGACTCTTGTAACTAAGTACTGAACTGGAATTCCAGGTCTTGGCGGTAGTCGGGAGAGCTTTTGCACAATTAAAACTTGTGCGCCAGCTGCGCCCATTCCTAGAGAAGTCTGACTTGGCCATGGTGGTCCATGCTCTTATTACATCCCAAATATTTATTTATTTATTTCGCGCATTTCTACCCTGCCCTTCTCAACCCCCGAGGGGGGACTCAGGAAGGCTTACAAAAGGCACAGTTCGATGCCAACAACAACAATAAGATAAAACATGTATCAATAGCAATTATAAAACAATTAAAACAATCAAGTTATATATCACAATCAATAAAACCAATCTAATGTTCAACATTTGCAGGCTCAGAATCCGTAAAATTCATTCCACATTGCCAAATCCTATCAATTCTAGTCGTCATTGTCCTTTGTCTGTCTGCTAGATTACCCAAAGGCCTGGTCCCATATCCATGTTTTTAGTTTCCTTCTGAAAGAGAGGAGGGATGTCAATGATTTGATTTCCCCGGGAAGTGAATTCCACAGGCGAGGGGCCACCACCGAGAAGGCCCTGCTTCTCGTCCCCACCAATCTCACTTGTGATAGAGGTGGAGCCGAGAGCAGCCCCCCCTCCCCCAGAAGATCTTAAACTCCGAGGCGGGACGTAGAAGGAGATGCATTTGGACAGGTACGCTGGGCTGGAGCCATATAGGGTTTTGTAGGTCAAAACCAACACTTTGAATTGTGCTCGGAATTGGATCGGCAGCCAGTGGAGCTGACATAACAGAGGGGTGGTATGTTCCCTGTATGACGCTCCGGTGAGTAATCTGGCCGCCGCCCGCTGGACTAATTGAAGTTTCCGAACAGTCTTCAAAGGCACCCCACGTAGAGTGCATTGGCAGTAATCTATTCAGGATGTAACAAGAGCGTGGACCACTGTGGCCAGATGTGACTTCCCAAGGTACGGGCGCAACTGGCGCACAAGTTTTAATTGTGCAAAAGCTCTCCCGGCCACCGCTGAGACCTGGGGTTCCAGGATCAGCGATGAGTCCAGGATCACTCCCAAGCTGCGAACCTGCGTCTTTAGGGGGAGTGTAACTCCATCTAACTAGGCTACTGCAACGCTCTCTACATGGGGCTGCCTTTGAAGACTGCCCGGAAGCTTTAACTAGTTCAACTGTCGGCAGCCAGGTTGCTCACCGGAGCGACGTACAGGGAACATACAACTCCTTTGTTATGCCAACTCCACTGGCTACCGATCAGCTTCTGAGCACAATTCAAAGTGCTGGTTTTAACCTTTAAAGCCCTAAACGGTTCTGGCCCAGATTACCTGTCCGAACGTATCTCCTGCCATGAACCATCACAAAGTTTAAGAACTTCAGGAGAGGCCCTGCTCTCGATCCCACCACTATCGCAAACACAGTTGATGGGGTTGCCTCTTGTGAGGCAGGGCCTTCTCAGCAGTGGTCCCCTGCCTATGGAATGCCCTCATTAGTGATATCAGATTGGCCACCTCCCTCTTTGTCTTTTAGAAGGAAAATCAAGACCTGGTTATGGGACCAAGCATTTGATCAGTAAGCAGCAAGTGGAAGAAGATCACACAACTTACGGCAATGAATTGACCCAGATTGGTTTTTGGATTTTGATTTTAATGGATGTGTATTAATTAATTGTTTTAATTTTTAATATTTTGATTGTACTGTGGTTGTTTTTATGATGCTAGCATCATATGATGCTTTCGTTAGGCCGCCCTGAGTCCCCCTTCGGAGGAAGAAGGGCGGGGTATAAATATAGGAAATAAATAAATAAATAAATAAAACTGGTTTTGTATATAAAGGTAGATCATGGCCAGAAGAATATCAAGGAACTGCTGGGAATACCACCAAGCTGCTTGACAGAAATTAACTACATCCGAGGTGGACAAGTGCAGAGTAGAAGCCTATTTTCAAACCACTGATCAGTGATATCAGGGCACCGACGTTCCATTTTTAAAAAAATCAATTAAAACCAGCGGTTTCAAAACTGTTCTATTTAAAGTAGCTACAGTTCATGTAAACCATGAACCTTGCTTCAAATGAAGTGAGACGTCCAATTAAAGTGAAACCTGGAACAAAGCTCATAAATTCCTTCCGACCAGGCATGCTGAGGAATGTGCAGACCAAAAAACATTCCCCATCTGTTCCAATTTGGCAGGGACTGTCCTTTTCTAAAAAGTTTGCTTCAATTTGAAAAAAGCACACATTACAAATGCATACAGATAAATACTAGGCAATTACATCAACATATTATTATTACCATATATGCTCAAGTATAAGCAGAGTTTTTCAGCCCCCCTTTTAGGCTGAAAAAACTCCCCTAGACTTATACTCGAGTCAAAGTTATTTATTATTTTACTTTATTATTATTATTATTATTATTATTATTGTTATTACAGTTACATTATTTTACTCTATTATTAATATTTTTGTTACATTTACATTATTTTACTCTATTATTACATTTATTATTGCTCTATTTATTATTGATATGATTACATTTATTATTTACTAATTATTATTTTTATTACATTTATTACATTACTGTATTAGTATTATTACATTTATTATTCTACTCTATTATTGTTATTATTACATTTACATTATTTTACTCTATTATTATTGTTATTATTACATTTACATTATTTTACTCTATTACTATTATTATTACATTTATTATTTGACTTTATTATTATTATTGTTATTATTATATTTATTTTTTTCTCTATTTATTATTATGACATTTATTTTTTACCCTATTTATTATTATTACATTTATTATTTTTTATTAGGAGCCCCCGGTGGCGCAGTGGGTTAAACCCTTGGACTGAAGACCGACAGGTTGCAGGTTCGAATCTGGGGAGAGCGCGGATGAGCTCCCTCTGTCAGCTCCGGCTCTTTATGCGGGGACATGAGAGAAGCCTCCCACAAGGATGGTAAAACAACAAAACATCTGGGTATCCCCTGGGCAACATCCTTGCAGACGGCCAATTCTCTCACACCAGAAGCAACTTGCAGTGTTTCTAGTCACTCCTGACATGAAAAAAAAACCATTTATTATTCTACTCTATTATTATTGTTATTATTACATTATATTATTTTACTCTATTATTATTACATTTATTATTTGATTTTATTATTGTTGTTATTATTATATTTATTTTTTTACTCTATTTATTATTATTACATTTATTATTTTACTCTATTATTACTGTTATTATTACGTTTCCATTATTTTACTCTCTTTATGATTATTGGAAGGCTACACAAGCACATTTACACTGAAGGTTAGAATAATGGTGTAATCAGAGTTGAACAGTCTTATCTTAAATTATAGGTAAAGGTAAAGGTTTTCCCCTCACATTAAGTCCAGTCGTGTCCAACTCTGGGGTGTGGTGCTCATCTCCATTTCTAAGCCAGTGTTGTCTGTAGACACCTCCAAGGTCATATGGCTGGCATGACTGCATGGAGCACCGTTACCTTCCCGCCAGAGTGGTACCTATTGAGCTACTCACATCTGCATGTTTTCGATCTGCTAGGTTGGCAGGAGCTGGGGCTAATAGCGGAAGCTCATGCTGCTCCCCGGATTCGAACCTCTGACCTTTCGGTCAACAAGCTCAGCAGCTCAGTGCTTTAACCCACTGTGCCACCAAAGGCCATATCTTAAATTATAGTTTTATGTAAATATTCAAAAACATTTAACCTCCGGATGCCTCAATTAATGTAATTTTATTGATATCTATTTTTATTCTGAAATTGACTGGTAACTGCTGCATTTCCTTCCTTTGGCTTATACTCGAGTCAATACATTTCCCAGTTTTTTGTGGTAAAATTAGATGTCTTGGCTTATATTTGTGTCGGCTTATACTCGAATATATACAAGTATGTTTATATATACTCTGCTTTTTCTCTCCACAAAGGAGACTCAAAGCGGTGCATTAGTACTACTACACAGCCCATCGATCTCCTCACTCCACTCTTCTTCCCAATTAATCTTCCATCCATCTCCTGTCCTTCCAAAGAACCAATATGAGCATCAACCAAATTTTAAACATTTTTATCTACCTCCCAGTTTGCCTCTGTTCAGTCTCAACCTTGGCTAGGAAGGTGTTTAAAATCTCAGTGGCACAGTTGGTTGGAAGTACAGGAAATTGAGGGTTTCTTGAAGTATCATTTTTATTCTTTCAGTTAAGACCACAGCCTTCTTTAGTTCAGAAAAAAAAACCAATCCATTAAAAGCCAACCTCTTGCTCATTTACCTCTTTATAACCAAATCTTTCACTCTGTGCTTGATGCCGAAGTTTGCTGCGAAGAGAAGAAAAATACGGTAATTTGAAATAATGTCATACATGTTGTCATATACAACATTTCTACAGATGGGATGGGCAGTTCTGAACTCTGACCTTTTGCTAACAGGAATGAGGTAGGACACTAAATTGTTTACTATAACTGCATTTCTACACATGTATCTGACGTGCCTTCAAGTTGAATCTTATGTATGACAACCCTACCATAGACTACTCAGAGAAGGCTTTCCCTTTTCTTCTTCTGAGGTTGAGAAAGTGTGATATGCTCAAGGTCAACCAAGGGAATTTCTATATCTGAATGTGGATTCAAACCTATGCTGGTACACTCTGCTAACGCTCATATCCTTGTATACATACTTCTTTGCTGGATGTGTTATTACCCAAACTTATTCTCCATCTTCATCACTATGATACTTCATGTTGTTGATGGGCACATATTGAGTAGATGGTGAGCAGACTGAAAGCCAAAACCAAGGTCACAACAACATGTTATAGAACTCCAATATGTCGATGGTAATGTAGTCTGTGCGCATTCAGAAGACCTATAAGTCACTCTAAACACCTTTGCAGAAGCATATGAGAAGCTCTGCCTCTCACTGAACATTGAGAAAACCAAAGTGCTCCTCCAGCAGCCACCAGCCAATCCATCTGCAATGCCAGAAATACAACTTAAAGGTGTAATGCTAGAAAATGTGAACCATTTCCGCAATCTTGGCAGCTACCTTTCCACAAAAGTCAACATTGATACTGAAATACAGCACCACCTGAGCTCTGCAAGTGCAGCATGTTTCCAAATGAAGCAGAGAGTATTTGAGGATCAGGACATCCGTAGAAATATCAAGGTGCTTGTTTATAAAGCTATTGTCCTCCCAACCTTGCTATACAACTGAAAAATGTGGACTATCTACAGATGTCATACTGAACACCTGGAATGATTCCATCAGCGCTGCCTCTGAAAAATCCTGCAAATCTCTTGGAGAGACAGCTGGACAAATGTCAGTGTGCTGGAAGAAGCAAAGACCGCCAGCATTGAAGTGATGCTCCTAAGCCATCAACTTTGCTGGACTGGCCACATTGTCCAAATGCCTGATCACTGTCTCCCAAAGCAGTTACTATACTCCCAACTCAAGATGGAAAATGGAATGTTGGTGGGCAGGAAAAGAGATTGAAAGATGAGCTTGAAGCTATCCCTAAAATCTGTGGCATAGACACCAAGAACTGGGAAGCCCTTGCCTTTGAGTGCTCTAACTGGTCAGCTGTGACCAGCAGTGCTGTGGAATTCAAAGAGCCATGAATGGCAGGCAAAAGGGAGAAACATGCCGATAGGAAGGTGCATCAAGCCAACTCTGAACAGGACCGCCTTCCACTGTGGAAGAACATGTGAGTCAAGAATAGGGCTCCATAGTCACCTACGTATCCACTGCCAAAACACTGCAGTTGGAAGGCCATCGTACTCGGACGAGGGATAGCCTAAGTAAGTAAGGATTTTTTTTTTTGCTGGTGATTAGACAAAGCAACCTTTTTCATAAACATGTATCTGGTTAATCAATTGGTTAAACAATGTTACAAGAAACATTAAATGCATATTTAATGTTTGTTGTAACATTTTGACAGCTATTCATTAGAAACAAAACAAAAGATTGGTCACAAACTTGCTGCTTTAAAAGTCAATGGCAACTGGTGTGTTATGCAGTCGTGTCTTCAGATCTTTTTGCACAATTGCAAAAATGAGGCAGCGACAGGAATACCATTTATGTTTAACCATATGTTGCAAGATCCAGCTTTCAATGGCAAGTGAGCAGCAGCTGCGACTAAACTTGCAAATATGGGCTCTGCGGATGTCAGTAAATGAACCTTGCACCCGTTCTGGAGCTCAGACCTTTTGGCCAAAGCTGAGTTGTTCAAAGCCCGAGGGGACAAATGGCCCTTCAGTTCTGTGGAAGACAGACCAGCTGGTTTGAGATGTGGGAGGCCAAAAATGGACTGTGAATAATAGTTCTGTTTTGTATTGACACAGATTCCTTTGTGCCCAAACGGCAAGGAAGGCTCGGCCAGAGGCAGCTGCAACACCAACCAAGGCTGCTCTGAAAGGCGATGGCAAGGATACTGCGAAGCAGGAATGTTGTGTTTTGCAAGGAAATCAGAGCACAGGAATTTGGTAAAAGGCCTCTTCAATTGTTCTAAATTTGGTTGGCTTACTTTGGTTGTTGTAATCTTGGATGGCTTCCTTAGGAAGGAATGCCTCTTCCAAGATTGGATTTACTGTACTTAAAATGTACATTCTATGATACCATACATCAGCGTTTCTCAACGCTGAGGGTTGGGACCTTTAGGGAGGTCGAGACGGAGTGTCAGAGGAGTTGCCAAAGACCATCAGAAAACACAGTATTTTCTGTATTGTTGAAGGCTTTCATGGCCAGAATAACTGGGTTGTTGTAGGTTTTTTCAGGCTATATGGCTATATATACTCTTGCTTGGCTTCTGAGATCAGACAAGATCTGGTCCTATTAGGGCATTGTTTCTCAATCTGGGAGTCGGGACTTCTGGGGGTCGTGAGGGGGTGTCAGAGAGGTTGCCAAAGACAGAAAACACAGTATTTTCGGTTGGTCATGGGGGTCCTGTGTGGGAAGTTTGGCCCAATTCTATCATTGGTGGGGTTCAGAATTCTCTTTGACTGTAGGTGAACTACAAATTCCAAATACTAGAACTCCCAAATGTCAAGGTCTTTTTGCCCCAAACTCCACCTGTGTTCACATTTGGGCATATTGGATATTTGTGCCAAGTTGGGTCCAGATCCATCATTGTTTGAGTCCATAGTGTTCTCTGGATATAAGTGAACTACAACTCCAAAACTCAAGGTCAATTCCCACCAAACCCTTCTTGTATTTTCTGTTGGTCATGGGAGTTCTGTGTGCCCAGTTTGGTTCAATTCCATCGTTGGTGGCGTTCAGAAGGCTCTTTGATTGTAGGTGAACTATAAATCCCAGCAACTACAACTCCCAAATGACAAAATCAATTCCCCTCAACCCCACCAGTATTCAAATTTTGGTATAATGGGTATTTGTGCCAAATTTGGCCCAGGGAATGAAAATACATCCTGCATATCAGATACTTACATTGTGATTCATAACAGTAGCAAAACAACAGTTATGAAATAGCAACAAAAATAATGTTGTGTTTGGGAATCACCACAACATGAGGAACTGTATTAAGGGGTCACAATATTAGGAAGGTTGAGAACCAACATAATTAGGGTTTTTCAAAGGCATTTCAAGACACAGTAATGAAAATGGGGTAAAGTGAGAGTGAACTCTCCATAACACTCATTCTGAGGCTACGTTGCTCAACTGAAACTAACAAACACGGTTGCCGCATCCTGTGCGTCTGTCTCCAAGGACTGAGTTCTCTGTCCGCAAAACACATTAGGAGGTGGGAAAGTTGCTATTTCTGTAATCGAGGGCGGCACCTCCCTCTTGTTCTTGCATCCATGTTGTTTAGACTGAATACATGCATTTACTGTGGGCCTCTTTTACTAGTTTACCCATGAAAACAGAACCAGTTTGGAACACTACCTTTCTCATCCTGGGCCTTTCTGCCTGATCCCCTCCCTGCCAGTTTGCTAACTCCATCTGTTGTGTTCTTCCATATTAATCTGTTCATCAGTTGTCTGTACAACAGTAGTTTTGGAAGACAAGATAATGTTCCTTTGCCCATAAATATGCTACCAAAAAGACACACACACACACGCACACACATCACAATCTTACAGTCTTTTTCTCAGCAGGGATGGCTGGAAGAGTCTATTTCTGGTCTATGACAGTTTTCTGTGCATTAGTACATAAGTGTGTTCCACCTACTTCTGCATTAATACATGATGTTTTGAAAGAAAAAAGTCTGCACAGAATACATATTTTAATGTGTATGTTTAAACTTATATTCTTTAAAAAACTATTCATTTCCAAGTGTGTATCAAATCTATATAAATAAAAATGTTATGTTCGTTTGTGGGACTGACATAACTCAAAAACCACTGGACAAATTGACGCCAAATTTGGACACAGTACACTTATCAGGCCAACGGGTGACCATCAGTCATAAAAACACTGAAAAACACAATGGAAGGGACTTAAAAAGCCCCCCAAAAGCAAAAACACACAATCTACACTTCCGGACTACAGCTCCCAGCATCCCCTAGACCAGGCCCGGTAGCAGAGGAGGATTCCACTTTGGCAGGAAAAACTAAATGCAAAGATATAGAATGGGGGACAATGCCTGGCTCGAGAGCAGTACGTGTGAAAAAGATCTTGGAATCCTCGTGGACAGCAAGTTAAACATGAGCCAATAATGTGATGTGGCGGCAAAAAAAGCCAATGGGATTTTGGCCTGCATCAATAGCAGCCTAGTGTCTAGATCTAGGGAAGTCATGCTACCCCTCTATTCTGCCTTGGTTAGACCACACCTGGAATATTGTGTCCAATTCTGGGCACCACAATTCAAGAGAGATATTGACAAACTGAAATATGTCCAGAGGAGGGCAACTAAAATGATCAAGAGTCTGGAGAACAAGCCCTATGAAGAGCGGCTTAAAGAGCCTGAGCATGTTTAGCCTGAAGAAGAGAAGGCTGAGAGGAGACATGATAGCCATGTATAAATATGTGAGAGGAAGTCATAGAGAGGAGAGAGCAAACTTGTTTTCTGCTGCCCTGGAGACTAGGATGCGGAACAATGGCTTCAAACAACAAGAAAGGAGACTCCATCTGAACATTAAGAAGAACTTCCTGACTGTGACAGCTGTTCAGCAGTAGAACTCTCTGTCCCGGAGTGTGGTGGAGGCTCCTTCTTTGGAAGCTTTTAAACAGAGGCTGGATGGCCATCTGTTGGGGGTGCTTTGAATGCAATTTCCCTGCTTCTTGGCAGGGGGTTGGACTGGATGGTCTCTTCAATATGGACAGATACTCCATATTGTCTGTTCGGCTCCTTCTAGACGTCCTGACAGCCAATGTTTGTCTAAAAATAAGTGTTCCATAAATAGACAATAAAACCAGGACATCACGCTTCTTCCCCTGAGAAACAATGGATCTGTTCTGGCCACCTGAACAAGACCTTCCTTCCAACTTCCTACTATTTCCTGCATGAGATGATTTGCTCACTGGCTGTTTATTTCTTATGAGACAAAAACACAAGTATATATATACTCAGCATGATGAGTTGTGAGTAAGTCATCTGGCTGTGGGGAAAGGCTCAAACTTTTTTGGTGTGAGTGGGGTGGGGTAAAAAGATGGATGTGGTCACAAAAAAGATTATAAAGTGTAATATGTATTTATCTACATGTATCAGTCTACACATTTTAGTAAAAAAGCAACCCCAAAAACAGCGTTGACTTATACACTAGTTAATGTGAGTGCTGAATGTATTATTGAAGGCTTTCATGGCCAGAATCACTGGGTTGTTGTGAGTTTTCCGGGCTGTATGGCCATGTTTTAGAAGCATTCTCTCCTGATGTTTCATCTGCATCTATGGCAGGCATACTCAGAGGTTGTGAGGACCTCACAACCTCTGAGGATGCCTGCCATAGATGCAGATGAAACATCAGGAGAGAATGCTTCTGGAACATGGCCATACAGCCCGGAAAACTCACAACAACCCTGAGTACTGAACATTTGCTCTGAATTGAAAAAAAAAAAGCAACAACATTTCCCTTTTCTGAGTAAAAGAGATTAATCCATCCTGGAAGAACTGAAATGAATAGCCAACCCTCTTAAATTCTCTCTGTTATGGCACTGCTTCTGGCCTTTTTGAATTGCTGGGTGGGAAAATGGTGGTTTGGGGAGACTAGATCACTAAGGCAGTGCTGGGATGTTCTCTTTTCCATGGAATAACCCTCAACATATCCATGGGTCATTTCACAATTCATAACTCATTCATAAGGTTGACTTATACCTGAGTATATCTATGGTAAATACTAGCCGTCCCCTGTCATGCATTGCTGTGGCCCAGTCTGTGTATATGTGTGTGTGTATATTTGTGTATATGTATATATATGTTTGCGTGTGAGTGTGTGTGTGTGTATATATATATGTGTGTGTGTGGTTTTGTGCATGTGTTATTTTTTTTTGGCTTTTTAAGTCTCTTCCATTGTGTTTTTCAGTGTTTTTATGAGTGATGGTCACTTGTTGGCCTGATAGGTGTATTGTGTCCAAATTTGGTGTCAATTAGTCCAGTGGTTTTTGAGTTATGTTAATCCCACAAATGAACATTACATTTTTATTTATATAGACTAGCCATCCCCTACCACGTGTTGCTGTGGCCCAGTCTGTTGATCTGGAAAATAAAGTAATTAGAAAGTGCTGGTTTCTAATATATGTAATTTCTTTGTGCTTGTGGGTAAACAGTATGTCTTGTTTCTTTGTCAGTGTTGATGTGGAGATTGTCTGGTTTGCCCACTCTGGAACATGCAACATATAATTGTCCTTCTTTAGGGGTCCCTTTCATATCTATGATGCTATATCTCTCTCTCTCTGTGAATCATATCTATCTATCTATCTATATCTATGGCTGGATGGCTCGTTGTCAGGAGGGCTTTGATTACATTTTCTTGCCCTGGTGAAGGGAGTTGGACTGGATGGCCTTAAGTATGTTCTGTTGGTCATGGGGGTTCTGTGTGGGAAGTTTGCCCCAGTTCAGTCCTTGGTGGGGTTCAGAATGCTCTTTGATTGTAGTTGAACTATAAATCCCAGTAACTACAACTCCCAAATGTCAAGGTATATTTCCCCCAAACTTCATCTGTGTTCATATTTGGGCATATGGAATATTTGTGCCAAGTTTGGTCCAGATCCATCATATTCTGATGGTCATGGGGGTTCTGTGTGGGAAGTTTGCCTTAGTTCTGTCATTGGTGGAGTTCAGAATGCTCTTTGATTGAAGGTGAACTATAAATCCCAGCAACTACAACTCCCAAATGTCAAGGTCCATTTTCTCCAAATTCCACCAGTGTTCACATTTGGGAATATTAAGTATTCATGCCAAGTTTGGTCCAGATCCATCATTGTTTGAGTCCACAGTACTCTCTGGATGTAGGTAACTACAACTCCCATACTCAATGCCCATCAAACCCTCCAAGTGTTTTCCGTTGGTCATGGAAGTCCTGTATGCCACGTTTGGTTCAATTCCATCATTGGTGGAATTCAGAATGCTCTTTGATTGTAAGTAAACTATAAATCCCAGCAACTACAACTCTCAAATGACAAAATCAATTTTTGAGTGATGGTCACTCCTTGGGTTAGTACAGTGGTTCTCAACCTGGGGTCCCCAGATGTTTTTGGCCTTTAACTCCCAGAAATCCTAACAGCTGGTAAACTGGCTGGGATTTCTGGTAAACTGGCTGGGATTTGTCTTGTGGCCAAATTTGGTGTCAATTCGTCCAGTGGTTTTTGAGTTATGTCAATCCCACAAACGAACATTACATTTTTATTTATATAGATTTATGATTTGGGGCGGGGGGGGGGGGGGGGGGAGTATTGGACAGGAAAAAAAATCCTAATTCTTCCTGTAAAATATTTGGAGTCAGCCAAAAAAATAGATGGATAGATTTCAGGGTGAACTACCCTGAGAAAAAAAAATCAATTTTTATACTATGCATTATTTATGTATAGTATGAGAAGTCAGCCACTGTAATGATGGCCATTAGCCCAGAACATAAGAACTTGCTGACTCAGCCCAAATGTCTCCCAGGTACTGCATTTTGAGCTATACAGCGGCCAGTCTAAATCACATGATGACCATCCATAAGTAGGACATGAGGCCAAAAACAGCTTGCACCTTACGTTCCCCAGCAACATAGGCCAACGAATGTAATGCTGGGAGTGATACATATGCTTGGAATGAACTATCCATGGTGGTTATGACCCAAGCCTGGGTCAATATTGAGCTGGCTCCAAATCAAACTCAAAACTCCCAACTTGTTTGAGGGACTAGATAAAGGCTTCATTGTCCACCAAAGCGACACCAGGAGCTCAGAGGTCTCCAAGTGCCATTCAAATTCTTATCCTAAGTCATTAGCATCCCCTACATAGCTTGGGGCACAGACTCCTCCAGTGAAGGCTGCACCCACATGGCATTCTTACGCCCACCAGACTTTGCACATTCATGATGGAAGGAACAATGGCAGCATCAGCTTGGAAAAGAGACCAAATTTAGAACAATGGCCAGAATTCACTATGGCAGTTAGATACGCATAGATTAGGTTTCTTGATTCTAATTGGGTGTGATATTAAAGGGAACAGTTGTTCAATAGGGCAGAAAAAATGTTTTACATTATGCTCAGAGGCACTAAAATATTGCTGATTAAAGAGTTTTGCACTCCGGATCATTGCAGCTACTTATTATCGCTATGATACTTCATCTTGTTGATGGGAAGCCAAAACCAAAACCAAGGTTACAACAACATCTGTTATAGAACTCCAATATGCTGATGACAATATATGGAATAATGGATGATGAGACTGGATTCTGATTTTACTGTTGAGGCGGTAATGATTGTTATATGGATGTTTAATGATTTATGTTACAATTGTTTTTAATTGCCCTACACTTGTCTCGTGATGTTTTGTATTGATGTTCACCGCTTTGAGTCACCTGAGGGCTGAGAAAAGCGGTATATAAATACAGCAAATAAATAAATAAATAAATAAATAAATAAATAAATGACAACGTCATCTGTGCGCACTCAGAAGAAGACCCACAAGCCACTCTAAACACCTTCGCAGAAGCATACGAGAAGCTGAGCCTGTCACTGAACATTGAGAAAACCAAAGTGCTCTTCCAGCTATCACCAGCCAATCCCTCTCCAAGGCCAGAAATACAGCTTAATGGTGTAACAATGGAAAATGTTGACCTTTTCCGCTACCTTGGCAGCCACCTCTCCACAAAAGTCAAGATGGATACTGAAATACAACACCGCCTGAGCTCTGTCAGTGCACATTTTTCTGAGTGAAGCACAGAGTGTTTGAGGACTGGGACATCCATAGGAATACCAAGGTGCTTGTTTATAAAGCTATTGTCCTCCCAACCCTGCTATACGTCTGCGAGACGTGGACTGTCTACAGATGTCACAAGCAACTCCTGGAACGAGTCCATCAGCGTTGCCTTCGAAAAATCCTGCAAATCTCTTGGGAAGGCAAGAGGACATATGTCAGCATGCTGGAAGAAGCAAAGACCACCAGCATTGAAGCGATGCTCCTCCGCCATTAACTCCACTGGACCGGCCACATTGTCCGGATGTCCGACCACCCTCTCCCAAAGCAGTTGCTCTACTCTGAACTCAAGAATGGAAAATGAAATATTGGTGGGCAGGAAAAAAGCCAACCTTAAAAACTGGCATAGCCACTGAGAACTGGGAAGCCCTTGCCCTTGAGCACTCTAGCTAGATGTCAGCTGTGACCATCAGTGCTGTAGAATTTGAAGATGCACGAATGGAGGGCGAAAGGGAGAAACGTGCCAAGAGGAAGGCGCGTCAAGCCAACCAAGATCAGGACCACCTTCCACCTGGAAACTGATGCCCTCACTGCGGGAGAACATGCAGGTCAAGAATAGGGCTCCACAGTCACTTACGGACCCACTACCAGTACACCGATCTTGGAAGACAATCCTACTCAGATAAGGAGGGATCGCCTAAGTAAGTAAGTAAGTAAATTTCCTCAGTCTGGAATAGGCATATAATTCCTGTGACAATCCAAACAAACAAACATGGAAGTTTGGGTGGGTGATGGTTGGGAAAAAAGCACATTTGTAATAAAATATAACTGAATAAGTTGCCGGAATCTGTGAGGTTTTGATAACCTTCTGCATCACTAACACCGCCATCCGCTCCATCAATTAGAGTGGTCCTCAACCTGTGGCTTCCCAGATGTTTTGGTCTTCTACTCCCAGGAATCCTAACATCTGGTAAACTAGCTGGGAGTTGTTGGCCAAAACATCCGAGGACTCACAGGTTGAGAACCACTGAATTAGATTATGGAATGGGAATCCAACACATCTGAACAGTGTCATACTGTTGAAGACAACTTGAAAGATAAAAGAGCATTTTGGAGGGATTCAGTCACAAAATGTGCCCATAGGGAGCAACAATGAGAATTCCCTGAAAATCCCACCAGCTCAATAGATAATATATCTATTGAGCTGGTGGGATTTTCAGGGAATTCTTATTGTTGCTCCCTATGGGAGCAATGATTAATCGATTTTCCCCATGGAAATGGGAAATTATTTGATGTTTGATGTTTTGTCTTATGTCTGTTATAACAGGCTGTGCTTTTTATTTAATTTTAGTTTGTTAAGTTATAATTGTATTTATATGTTCGGTTGTATAAATTTTGTTAGTATGGATGTGTTGTTGTATTCGGGTATTGCCTTTTGTGTTTGGAATCAGCCCTGCATCCCTTTGGGGAGATAGAATGGAATATAAATAAATTATTATTATTATTATTATTATTATTATTATTATTATTATTATAAAAACTAATGATTTCATTTTAAAAATTATTTTAAAAATAATGCAATTAAATTCCACCTCTCTCAATATTTACAACAACAAATTACTGGGTCATTGTAGGTTTTTTTGGGCTATCTGGCCATGTTCTAGAGGCATTCTCTCCTGACATTTCACCTGCATCTATGGTAAGCATCCTCAGAGGTTGGGAATTAGGGATTTATAGTTCACCTGCAATCAAAGAGCATTCTGAACTCCACCAACAATAGAATTGGGCCAAACTTCCCACACAGAACTCCCATGACCAACAGAAAATACTGTGTTTTTGTGGACTTTGGTGACCCCTCTGCCACCCCTTCATGACCCCCCTCCCCAGGCGTCCCAACCCCCAGGTTGAGAAACCCTGGGTTAAACCCTTGTGCAGGCAGGACTGAAGACCAACAGGTCGCAGATTCAAATCCGGGGAGAGCGTGGATGAGCTCCCTCTGTCAGCTCCAGCTCTTCATGCAGGGACATGAGAGAAGCTTCCCATAAGGATGGTAAAATATCAAAACATCTGGGCGTCTCCTGTGCAATGTCCTTGCGGATGGCCAATTCTCTCACACCAGAAGTGACTTGCAGTTTCTGAAGTTGATCCAGACACAGAAAAAAAAACCCACTCACCTCATAAAGTAGCAGCAGAAGACGAGGCTCAGCACAAAGATGAAGATGCCGGTGCCAAAAATCACCATGTAGATATTCAGCGGTAAGTCTTGGAAAGTGATGGGAGGCATTGTACACGATTTGTTGGTGTAAATCAGCCCTAAACCGCAGAAGCATCCTAAGAGTCAGAGAGAAGAAACAGGAGGTCATCCAAATGAAGACAAACAGAAAATAAGAGAAGAACAACATCGATCTCTAACAAAATAGGGCAGCCTTCCTCATTAATCCCTGCTGATATTGTTTTAAAACAGGCTCTTAAAGCCTCTCTGCCTTTCTTGATCATACTGACTTAGTTTTTCCTGGCTGAAAAAAGAATTGCTCTTCAGAAAAGTCCATTTTTATTCAAAACCAGGCAGTCCTCTTGTATTTGGTTTACTGTATATACTTGAGTATAAGCCTAGTTTTTCATCCCCTTTTTTAGGTTGAAAAAGTTCCCCTCGGCTTATACTCGAGTCAAGGTTATTTATTATTTTACTTTGTTATTAGTATCATTTTATTACATGAATTATTTTAATATATTAATTATTATTATTATATTTACATTACTTTACTCTATTATTATTTTATTACATTTATTATTTTACTCTATTTATTGTTAGCATTATTTATTTACTCTTTATTATTAGTACATTTATTAATTTACTTTATTTTTATTCTTACTGCATTTGTAATTTTACTCTGTTATCAGTGTTAGGGACAGGGACTTCTCCGTGGTGGCCCCCTGACTCTGGAACTCTCTCCCCAAGGACACCAGACAAGCCCCAACATTGGCAGTCTTTAGGAAGAGCTTGAAGACATGGTTGTTCCAGTGTGCCTTCCCAGAATAGGAAGCTCCTAGCATCATGTCCCAAATGCACTTTACTAGAGATTTAAGATTGTCTGCACACTGCACCTATCTCTATTTCACCTGTCATGTCCAGCATTTTTTTAAATTTTAATCATTACATTTGGCCCGGCCTTAGTTTTAAATGCGTCGTGGTGTTATTGTCTAATGTTTACTGCTAGTCTTTTAATGTTTATTGTTTTGTTTTTATGAGTTTATGAGTTTATTTATTGTTGTATTTGTTATGCTGTTGTTTTATTGATGTGTTGGGCCTCGGCCTCTTGTACGCCGCACCGAGTCCTTCAGGAGATGTTAGCGGGGTATAAATAAAGGATTATTATTATTACTATTATTATTATTATTACATTTCCATTACTTTACTCTCTATTATTATTATTATTATTATTATTATTATTATTATTATTATTATTATCCTGACACAGAAACACAGTATACAGTATGACACAGCAAACGAGGTATATATGCTGGATTTCATTATTATTATTATTATTATTATTATTATTATTATTATATTATCTTTATTATTATTGGAAGGATACATAAGCATATTTACACTGAAGATTAGAATAATGATTTAATCAGAGCTGGACAGTCTTATCTTAAATTACAGTTTTATATAAATATTTAAAAACATTTAACCTACTGATGCCTCAATTAATGTAATTTTATTGATATCTATTTTTATTTTGAAATTTATCAGTAACCCTCGGCTTATACTCGAGTCAATAAGTTTTCCCAGTTTTTTGTGGTAAAATTAGTGCCTCGGCTTATATTTGGGTCGGTTTATACTTGAGTATATACGGTATGAAGTCTAACAACAGTCAGCATTCAAAAGGAGACCTCAGGCCAGATGTATCCTTGGACTCCTATTTTTGTCCCCTGAAAGTTCCCCTATTCCTCCCTTTTATAAAAAAAAAATTCTGGAGCAACCTTTACAATATCTCTCTTCAATCAAATGCATGGAGTGGGGAGTGACACATTACCTTTCCTTTCCTTTCTATGGATTCAACTGAATTCCTGATTGTCTAAAGAGCTGGTGGGCTCTCCTTTTCTGGATGTCTTTAAAAAGAGGTTGGACAGCACATTTTTGGGTAAGGTTCAGGTGGAGATCCTGCACTGACTCCATGGCCCATGAAGCCCCTTCCAACTCTATGAGTCTATGAAAAAGGCTGATAAGGCCCCCTCAACGCAGCCAAATAAAATCCCACATTTTTTCCTTTGAAGTGGAATATATGACAGTGTAGTCTCAGATAAGTTCAGAGCATATATTGTGGGATTTTCTGCTTTGGTATTCTGGGATATATTGCTGTGTGGAAGGGCCCTAAGTCAGTGTTTCTCAACCTGCAGCTCAGGAACCCTGGAGGGAGGTCAAAAGGGTGTCAGAGGGGTCACCAAAGACAATGAGAAAACACAATATTTTCTGTTGGTCTTGGTGGTTTTGTGTGTGAAGTTTGGTACAATTCTATCATTGGTGGGGTTTAGAATGCTCTTTGATTGTAGGTGAACTATAAATCCCAGCAACTACAACTCCCAAATCTCAAGGTCTATTTTCCCTAAACTCCACCAGTATTCGCATTTGGCATATTGAGTATTTGTGCCAAGTTTGGTCTAGATTCATCATTGTTTGAGTCAACAGTGCTCTCTGGATGTAGGTGAACTACAACTCTAAAACTCAAGGTCAATTGCCCACCAAACCCTTTCTGTATTTTCTGTTGGTCATGGGAGTTCTGTATGCCAAGTTTGATTTGATTCCATCATTGGTGGAGTTCAGAATGTTCTCTGATTGTAGGTGAACTATAAATCCCAGCAACTACAAATGTCAAGACTATTTCCCCCAAACTCCACCAGTGATCCTATTTGGGCATATTGACTATTCGTGTCAAGTTTGGTCTAGATCCATCGTTGTTTGAGTCCACAGTGCTCTCTGGAAGTACGTGAACTACAACTCCAAAACTCAAGGTCGATACGCACCAAACACTTTCAGTAATAAACATGACGAACTCCAACTTTTAGCACAACACCACAAATATGATATCATAGGCATCACTGAAACCTGGTGGGATGACTCCTACCGCTGGAATGTAGACATCGAGGGCTATAACCTCTTTCACAGAAACCGAACAAAGGGGAGAGGAGGCGGAGTAGCCTTATATGTCAAAAACTCTTATGCTGCAGAAGAAATGCATGACAGCAATCCGGGAAACCAGCTTGAAAGCATCTGGATAAGAATCAAGGGAACTGGGACTCAAAAAGATCTTGTTGTAGAAGTCTACTACAGACCTCCAAGCCAGGAGGAAGAACTTGATGAAGTCTTCTGCCAACAGTTGACCAAACAGGCACAGAGAAGAGATGTAGTAGTCATGGGCGATTTCAACTATCCCGATATTTGCTGGAAAACAAACTCGGCCAAGAGTACAAAGTCCAACAAATTCCTCGCTTGCCTTGCAGACAATTTCATGGTCCAGAAGGTAGAAGAGGCAACAAGGGGATTGGCTACTCTTGATCTCATCCTAACAAATGTGGAGGACCTGATCGATGTGGTTGAAGTGGTAGGATCCTTAGGGGCAAGTGACCATGTGCTCCTGCAATTTGAGGTACAAAGAAAGGCCGAAACTAAGACAAGTCAAACCCGCATTTTGGACTTTAGGAGAGCTGATTTCCAAAAAATGAAGGAAACACTGAGCAACATTCCGTGGACACAGATACTAAAAGACAAGGGAGTTACGGATGGATGGGAGTTTCTCAAGAGTGAAATACTCAAGGCGCAGTTGCAAACCGTGCCAACAAAAAGAAAAAATAGGGCAAGTGCAAAGAAGCCAGAATGGATGTCCAAAGAACTTCTAACTGTGCTGAGACACAAAAGAGACATGCACAAGAAGTGGAAAAAGGGAGAAATCACCAAAGAAGAATTCAAACAAATAGCCAACAGCTGTAGGGAAAAGGTCCGCAAGGCTAAAGCACAAAACGAGCTCAGGCTTGCCAGGGACATTAAAAACAATAAAAAGGGATTATTTTCTTATGTCAGTAGAAAAAGGAAAAACAAGGAGGCGATAGGGCCTCTTCGAGGAGAAGATGGGGCAATGCTGACAGGGGATAGGGAAAAGGCAGAACTACTAAATACCTTCTTTGCCTCGGTCTTCTCACAAAAAGAAAGTCATCTTCAACCTCAGCAAGACGGAGTGGATGAGGGATTTGAGGACATCCAACTCCAAATTGGGAAACAAGTCGTACAGGAATACCTGGCCGCTCTAAATGAGTTCAAGTCCCCAGGGCCAGATCAACTACACCCAAGAGTATTGAAGGAACTAGCGGAAGTCATTTCGGAACCATTGGCAACCATCTTTGAGAGTTCTTGGAGAACGGGAGAAGTTCCAGCAGATTGGAGGAGGGCCAATGTGGTTCCAATCTTCAAGAAGGGAAAAAAGGATGACCCAAACAACTACCGTCCGGTCAGCCTCACGTCAAGATTCTGGAAAAGATTCTGGAAAAGATTGTTAAGGAAGCGGTCTGCAAACACTTAGAAACAAATGCAGTCATTGCTAATAGTCAACATGGATTTATCAAAACAAGTCATGCCAGACTAATCTGATCTCTTTTTTCGATAAAGTTACAAGCTGGGTAGATGCGGGAAATGCCATGGATGTAGCGTACCTGGATTTCAGTAAGGCCTTCGACAAGGTCCCTCATGACCTTCTGGCAAGGAAACTAGTCCAATGTGGGCTAGGCAAAACTACGGTGAGGTGGATCTGTAATTGGTTAAATGGACGAACCCAGAGAGTGCTCACCAATGCTTCCTCTTCATCCTGGAAAGAAGTGACGAGCGGAGTGCCGCAGGGTTCCGTCCTGGGCCCGGTCCTGTTCAACATCTTTATTAATGACTTAGATGAAGGGTTAGAAGGCAGGATCATCAAGTTTGCAGACGACACCAAATTGGGAGGGATAGCCAATACTCCAGAGGACAGGAGCAGGATTCAAAACGATCTTTACAGATTAGAGAGATGGGCCAAAACTAACAAAATGAAGTTCAACAGTGACAAATGCAAGATACTCCACTTTGGCAGGAAAAACGAAATGCAAAGATACAGAATGGGGGACGCCTGGCTCGAGAGCAGTACGTGTGAAAAAGATCTTGGAGTCCTCGTGGACAACAAGTTAAACATGAGCCAACAATGTGATGTGGCGGCAAAAAAAGCCAATGGGATTTTGGCCTGCATCAATAGGAGCATAGTGTCTAGATCTAAGGAAGTAATGCCACCCCTCTATTCTGTTTTGGTTAGACCACATCTGGAATATTGTGTCCAGTTCTGGGCACCACAATTCAAGAGAGATATTGACAAGCTGGAATGTGTCCAGAGGAGAGCGACTAAAATGATCAAGGGTCTGGAGAACAAGCCCTATGAGGAGTGGCTTAAGGAGCTGGGCATGTTTAGCCTGAAGAAGAGAAGGCTGCGAGGGGATATGATAGCCATGTATAAATATGTGAGAGGAAGCCACAGGGAGGAGGGAGCAAGCTTGTTTTCTGCTTCCCTGGAGACTAGGACGCGGAACAATGGCTTCAAACTACAAGAGAGGAGATTCCATCTGAACATTAGGAAGAACTTCCTGACTGTAAGAGCCGTTCAGCAGTGGAACTCTCTGCCCCGGAGTGTGGTGGAGGCTCCTTCTTTGGAAGCTTTTAAACAGAGGCTGGATGGCCATCTGTCAGGGGTGATTTGAATGCAATATTCCTGCTTCTTGGCAGGGGGTTGGACTGGATGGCCCATGAGGTCTCTTCCAACTCTTTGATTCTATGATTCTATTTTCTGTTCATCATGGGAGTTCTGTGTGCCAAGATTCAGTCAATTCCATCATTGGTGGAGTTCAGAATGCTCTTTGATTATAGAATAACTATAAATCCCAGCAGCTACAACTTCCAAATGACGAAATCAACCCCTCTTCCCAACCTCACCAGTGATCAAATTTGGGTGTATTGGATATTTGTGCCAAATTTGGTCCAGTGAATGAAAATACATCCTGCACATCATATATTACGATTCATAACAGTAGCAACATTACAGTTATGAGTAGTAACAAAAAAATTGTGGTTGGGGGGTCACCAGAACATGAGGAACTGTATTTCTGTTGTTGCCTATGATGCTTGTTTGATGTTGTTCTTATGCTGTTTTTAATACTTTATTTGTTTTGTTTTAAATGTATGTTTTTTTGGGCTTGGCCCCATGTAAGCCGCCCAGAGTCCCTTTGGGGAGATGGAGGCAGGGTATAGAAATGTAGTAGTAGTAATAGTTCTTCTTCCTCCTCCTCCTCCTCCTCCTCCTCCTCCTCCTCCTCCTCTTCCTCTTCCTCCTCCTCCTCTTCTCCTCCTCCTTCGGCAGTGTTTCCCAAACTTGCTAATGCCGTGACCCCTTAATACAGTTCCTCATGTTGTGGTGACCCCCCTACTTAATAACGGAAATGTTGCTACTGTTATGAACTATAATAATATCTGATATGAAGGATGTATTTTCATTCACTGGACCAAAATTTGGCACAAATCCCCCATATACCCAAATTTGAATACTGGTGGGGTTGGGGGGGTGGGGGTGGATTGATTTTGTCATTTGGGAGTTGTAGTTGCTGGGATTTATAGTTCACCTACAATCAAAGAGCATCCTGAACTCCACCAATGATGAAATTGAACCAAACTTGGCATGCAGGACTCCCATGACCAATTGAAAATACTGGAAGGGTTGGGTGGGCATTGACTTTGAGTCTTAGAGTTGTAGTTCACCTGCATCCAGGGAGTACTATGGATCTGGACCACTGCCCTGAGTAAACCTGGCTTTAGGTGTACGCTGTTGTGCATCCACAATCAAGAAGCCATGTCCATTCAAGACGCATAAATGAGGACACCCACTTTCACCTTGATTTCAAAAACAGGAAATGACAGAAATATGTTCCAAGAGACTATTTCAGGAAACATTACACACATTACATTATGGAGAATTTATGGAGAGATACAAAACAGCTGGGGATAATTATGGGAAAGCTCCTTTGAAAAAACACCGAAACAACCATGACCAAGAACTAAACTCCAAAGGAGCAATTCACTGAGAGACAGAAATCATAAAACCCTACTTGGTCCAAGTATTAAGGGAAAAGTAGGAAATGGAATAAAATCTATAGAAATAAAAATGTAATGTTTGTTTGTGGGATTAACATAACTTAAAAACCACTGGACGAATTGCCGCCAAATTGGGCCACAAGACACCTACTAACCCAAGGAGTGACCATCACTCAAAATTGATTTGGTCATTTTGGAGTTGTAGTTGCTGGGATTTATAGTTTACTCACAATCAAAGAGCATTCTGAACTCCACCAATGATGGAATTGAACCAAACGTGACACACAGGACCCCCATGACCAATAGAAAACACTAGAAGGGCTCAGTGGGCATTTACCTTGAGTTTGGGAGTTGTAGTTCACCTACATCCAGAGAGCACGGTGGACTCAAAGAATAATGGATCTGGACCAAACTTGGCACAAATATTCCATATGCCTAAATGTGAACACTGGTGGAATTTGGAGAAAATGGACCTTGACATTTGGGAGTTGTAGTTGCTGGGATTTATAGTTCACCTACACCTACAATCATAGAGCATTCTGAACCACATCAATGATAGAACTGGGCCAGACTTCCCACACAGAACCCCCATGACCATCAGAAAATGCTTTGTTTTCTGATGGTCTTTGGTGATCCCTCTGAAACCCAACCCCCCTTGCAACCCCCACAACCCCCAGGTTGAGAAACGCTGATCTAAAAGCAGGAGTTGTCAGTGACCATTTCAGGCAGGACAATAGTCAAATGGTGGATCCACTTTGGGCTATAGTCCAAAGTTTGAAGGAACTATTTCAGCAGGTAGGGCTCGGTACCTTTGATGGCTCCTTTAAAGTTTGAATTAAAACTCAGTGCATGCCCTGAGGCATTGAAATGCATAACCATCAACTACATATATGTTCCTCCCAAGACACCACCATTCCCCTTTGTTGGAGGACAGGGCAATGTTTCTGGAGATGTGAAGGGAGAAAACAGAAATACGTATGTGCCCATTTCCTGTCCATAGTTTTTATATATAATGAACTGTTGTTGTTGTTTTGATAAAATGTTTAGGGCAAGGAGTTTATACTATAACCCCATCCACCCTCACTACCTCCATTATCTCTAAAATTGTAGTAATCAGGCTTTTATGTATTGTGATACATATAAGCACAAGGGTAATTGTGCTAGCAGTTCCAATTTATGTCTTGTTAAAAATAAGGGCTCTAGAGTTCAGTGAAACGGTGAACTCCTGGTGAACTGGTGTGAAGGTGCAGAGAGGTAAAGTCTCACCAGGATCTTACTAGCAACCGCAGCTAAAATAAAGAACCAATTACATCACCTGGATTCTAGAGAAGAGTTGCTGTCTTGAAGTGGTTCACATGAAGGAAACCAGATTGCATCAGGTGCCCACCCACATACAAGGCTTCATTTCAAGTCTTGCCTTCTCTAAGATAGTCTCTATTTTTACATGTGTGTGGTCGATCCCCTTGCGTTACATCAGTTAGCTTCCTCTCCCAATGAGCAGTGATGATCATCCGTCAAATGAGACAGTTCCACAGCTTCACCATCAGGGAAGATAAGATACTGTAAGTATGTCAAGAATGCATTTGAAGTTTCTCATAAAGCAGTAAAGCAGTGGTTCTCAACCTTCCAAATGCCGCGACCCCTTAACAGAGTTCCTCAGGTTGTGTTGACCCCCAACGATAACATTATTTTCGTTGCTACTTCATAACAGTGATTTTGCTACTGTTCTGAATCGTAATGTCAGTATCTAATATGCAAGATGGATTATCATTCACTGGACCAAATTGGGCACAAATACCTGATACATCCAAATTAGGGAGTTGTAGTTGCTGGATTTATAGTTCACCTACAATCAAAGAGAATTCGGTACTCCAACAATGATGGAATTGAACCAATCTTGGCACACATGACTCCCATGAGCAACAGAAAATACTGGAAGGGTTTGGTGGGCATTGACCTTGAGTTTGGGAGTTGTAGTTCACCTACATCCAGAGAGCACTGTGGACTAAGACAATGATGGATCCTGACCAAACTTGGCACAAATACTCAATATGAACAAACATGAACACTGGTGGAGTTTGGGGAAAACAGGCCTTGGCATTTGGGAGTTGTTGCTGGGATTTATAGTTCGCCTATAATCAAAGATTTTTCTGAACTATACCAACAATAGAATTGAGCCAAACTTCCCACACAGAATCCCCATGACCAACAGAAAATACTGTGTTTTTTGATGGTCTTTGGTGACCCCTCTGACCCCCCCTCAAGACCCCCCCAGGGGTCCTGACCCCCAGGTTGAGAAACACTGCAGTAAAGGTTTTCCTCTGACATTAAGTCCAGTTGTGTCTGACTCTGGGGATTGGTGTTCATCTCCATTTCCAAGCCGAAGAGCCGGTGTTGTCCATAGACACCTCCAAGGTCATGTGGCCAGCATGACTGCATAGAGCACTGTTACCTTTCCACTAGAGCAGTACCTATTGATCTACTCACATTTGCATGTTTTCGATCTGCTAGGTTGACAGAAGCTGAGGCTGACAGCAGAAACTCACACTGCTCCCCGGATTCAAACCTGTGACCTTTCGGTCAACAAGCACAGCGGTTTAACCCACTGAGCTACCAAGGGCTCCCATAAAGCAGTATAGCTGGGCTATTATGTTGAAGCTCCAACCTTTCAGCCTTGCATGGTATAACTGATGTATTCAGTAATGCAGCTGTATTCTGGAGAAAATAGTATTGGGAGAAGCACTCTGTAGATGGTAATATGTAAAGGTGAAAATGAAGTACTTCATCTTGTTGATAGGAAGCTTCCCACCGGAGTGGAAATCATCTATCAGACAGATGGTAAGCTATTTAACTTTAGCAGACTGAAAGCCAAAACCAAAGTTACAACATCTGTTATAGAAATCCAATATGCTGATGACAATGTCATCTGTGCGCATTCAGAAGGCCGACAAGCCACTCTGAACACTTTCTCAGAAGCATACGAGAAGCTCGGCCTGTCATTGAACACCAAGAAAATCAAAGTGCTTTTCCAGCAGTCACCAGCCAATCCCTCTCCAATGCCAGAAATACAGCTTAACAGGGTAGTATTAGAAAATGTTGAATATTTCCGCTACCTTGGCAGCCACCTTTCCACAAAAGTCAACATTGACACTGAAATACAACACCGCTTGAGCTTCCAAATGAAGCAGAGAGTGTTTGAGTGCAGGGACATCCGTGGGGATATCAAGGTGCTTGTCTATAAAGCTATTGTCCTCCCAACCCTGTTATATGCCGACAGACATCACATGTAACTCCTGGAACAATTCCATCAGTGTTGTCTCTGGAAAACCCTGCAAATCTCTTGGGAACACAAGTGGACCAATGTCAGCGTGCTGGAAGAAGAAAAGACCACCAGAATTGAAGCAATGGTCCTCCGCCATCAACTCTGCTGGACCGGCCACATTGTCCGGATGCCCAACCACCATCTCCCAAAGCAATTGCTCTACTCCGAACACAAGAATGGAAAATGGAATGTTGGTGGGCAGGAAAAGAGATTTAAAGATGGGTTCAAATTCAACCTTAAAAACTCTGGCATAGACACTGAGAACTGGGCAGCCCTGGCCCTTGAGCGCTCCATCTGGAGGTCGGCTGTGACCAGCAGTGCTGTAGAATTTGAAGAGGCATGAATAGCCGGCAAAAGGGCGAAACGTGCCAAGAGGAAGGTGCGTCAAGCCAACTCTGACTGAGACCGCCTTCCACCTGGAAACCAATGCCCTTACTGTGGGAGAAGATGCAGATCAAGAATAGGGATCCACAGTCACCTAAGGACCCACCAGAATACTGATCCTGGAAGACTATCCTACTCAGCCAACGAGGGATCGCCTAAGTAAGTAAGTTTCTCTCTTTCACCCTCCATCTTTCAATCTCTTTTCCTGCCCACCAACATTCCGTTTAGCATGCTCTTTGATTGTAGGCGAACTATAAATCCCAGTAACTACAACTCCCAAATGTCCTGGAAATTTATCCTACTCGGCCAACGAGGGATTGCCTAAGTAAGTAAGTAAGTAAGTAAGCCAAGGGTATAATCCCAGGTATGGTTAATTTTATCAGTTTTGACTAACAGTACCTCTTCAGGGTTTCAGGCAGGAAATGGTCTTCCTCCTCATCACCTGACCTTTTGAAAACACAGACAACAGGACCAACTCTGGGTATCTCTTCCATCTAACACTTTTTGCTTTGCTGCAGCTCATCCCCTAAAATAACTTTTGCTCACTAGAGTTTTTTAAGATTTAGACTCCAGACTCTAGTTCTTAATTATTAATAGACACCTCTATGCTTTGAGTGCTTCTTCCGAGGCTCGAGTTCTAAGGGCCAAATCAGATATGACAGCAATGATCTATAATGGAGTATCTTTCCCCCTTTTTTTCTACCTAACTTTAAAGGAGCTGCAGGGAGCTTTGATTACGGTCAGACCCAAGAGGTTTAGATCAGCAAAATGGCATCAAGCGGGAGGAATTAAATATTTCTTCCCCTTGTGTTTCTGCTCTGACTTAAAACTGGAGTTGCTTTGCTTCACAATGCTGTTCTTCAAGAAGATACACAATGTGGAGTTGTGGTTAGAACACTGCATTAGGACTGGAGAGGTCCGCATTCAAATCTCTATTCATAGAATCATAGAGTTGGAAGAGACCTCATGGGCCATCCAGTCCAACCCCCTGCCAAGAAGCAGGAAAACTGCATTCAAAGCACCCCCAACAGATGGCCATCCAGCCTCTGTTTAAAAGCTTCCAATGAACAAGCCTCTACTACACTCTAAGGCAGAGAGTTCCACTGCTGAACAGCTCTCACAGTCAGGAAGTTCTTCCTAATATTCAGGTGGAATCTCCTTTCTGTAGTTTGAAGCCATTGTTCCACATAATAGTCTCCAGGGCAGTAGAAAACAAGCTTGCTCCCTCCTCCCTATGACTTCCTCTCACATATTTATACACATATTTAGATATGGCCCTCACCATGTCTCCTCTCAGCCTTCTCTTCTTCAGGGTAAACATGCCCAGATCTTTAAGCCGCTCCTCATAGGGCTTGTTCTCCAGACCCTTGGTCATTTTAGTCACCCTCCTCTGGACACATTCTAGCTTTGCATCGATATCTCTCTTCAATTGTGGTGCCCAGAATTGGATACAATATTCCAGGTGTGTTCTAACCAAAAACAATAGAGGGGGAGCATGACTTCCCTGGATCTAGACCAGGGGTCCTCAAACTTTTTAAAGATAGCGCCAGGTCACAATCCCTCAAACTGTTGGAGGGCCGGTTTTAATTTGAAAAAAGCATGAATGAATTCCTGAGCACACTGCATATATCTTATTTGTAGTACAAAAAACACTTAAAAACAATACACTAATTAAAATTAAGAACAATTATAACAAATATAAATTTATTAGTATTTCAATGGGATCTGTGGGCCTGCTTTTGGCTGATGAGATAGGATTGTTGTTGTTGTTGTGTGCTTTCAAGTTGTTACAGCCTTAGATTGACCCTGAGCAAGGGCCTGGTAAATGACCTTGGAGGGCCGCATCCGGCCCCCGGGCCTTAGTTTGAGGACCCCTGATCTAGACACTATGCTCCCATTAATACAGGCCTAAATTGATGCAGCTGCAAAGCACACTTAACAATCTTAAGGAAACTCACTGGGCTTCATGATAATAAAACACCATCTGTGGAAAAAATCAATTTTCGTAAGTTGTATCTAATTCGTAAGTTTTGTATGGAACACATCCCACCACACTAAAGCAGTAGATGTGGCTCTTAATAAGACATGCCGCATTATCACTTGCTGGAACATCCCAGCAAGCGAGAGTCCAAAGGTGGCAGGCTCAAACCCAGAACCTCAATCAATGGCTGATACCAAATGAGAGATTCCCCTCTGGGCACACAAAAACTGGGCGACTTGGAAGGTGCTGGACAGACTGCGCTCGGGCACCACGAGATACAGAGCCAACCTTCAGAAATGGGGCTACAAAGTGGAATCCACAACATGTGAGTGTGGAGAAAAGCAAACTATAGACCACCTGCTGCAATGCAACCTGAGCCCTGCCACATGCACAATGGGGACATTCTTATAATAACACCAGAGGCACTCCAAGTGGCCAGATACTGGTCAAAGGACATTCAATCAACTACCAAGCTTGCAAACTTTGTGCTTTGTTTGTTTGTTAAAAATGCAATACAACTGTTTGGTTTGCTCCTGACATGATAAATAAATAAGTGGTTCCCAACCTGTGGTCCATGGACCACCAGTGGTCCGTAAGAACTAAAATATAGTCTACGGTCTCACCATTACTATGCTGTTGCAACAAGAGTGACTGGTATCGCAAAACCCTTTTACGGCTTTTTTAAAAATGTCAGGAGCGACTTGAGAAACTGCAAGTCGCTTCTGGTGTGTGAGAGTTGGTTGTCTGCAAGGACATTGCCCAGGGGATGACCGGATGTTTTCTGATGTTTTACCATCCTTATAGGAGGCTTCTCTCATGTCCCTGCATTGGGAGCTAGAGCTGACAGAGGGAACTCATCCGCGCTCTCTCCAGATTCGAACCTGGTACCTGTCGGTCTTCAGTCCTGCCAGAACAAAGGTTTAATCACAGGGGGCTCACTTTTACAGTGCCGAGATTTATTAAATATGGTTTTCTGTGGGTGAGCAGATGGCGACTACTGGATGGCATATGTTCTGTATCAGAAACTAGAGATGTGGTCTGTCCAATGCAATTTTCTGAATTAGCACCCCAACTAACCAAACTATCTAAAGCTGACCAAAACTGATTCATAACCCTTTTGGTACTAATGCTGGAGAGTAGTCCCTAGTCAAACTGGCTCCTAGTCAAAAAAAGGTTGGGAATCACTAGGATATATGAATAGATATTAAGAAACACAGGGGGGGGGGGGGGGGGGGCAGGCACGTAAAGGCTTAAGAATCAAAACTCACCCAATACTTTCAATTCTCTTTGGCTTGGAAATTGAGATTAATACTTTCCCCAGAGCCGGAGTTGAGCACTGCCTCCAGAACCGGAAATGAAAGGAGAAGCCTTTGCCTTTGTTGTTTGTGTTTCATTGAATTGTTGTTTGTGTTTCATTGTTTCCCTGTGTCTGTTTATAAGCTGTAATCTATTTTGAGTTTCTTCAGGGAGAAGGGCAGAATAATAATAATAATTTATATTCTGCCCTTCTTCTTCTTCTTCTTCTTCTTCTTCTTCTTCTTCTCCTTCTCCTTCTTATGTTTATTATTACGTTTATTTATATTTTGCTGTTTCTCTACATACAGAGATTCAAACCAGCTAACAACTCAACAGTATATTATCAATTCGCTTCTGACACGATAATCTGACTTGTCATCACTCCTATTTGACTTGAATTTTGAAGCTCTAAAAAAGAAAGAAAGAAAAGAAACCCACCTTTGTGTTGTTGTGAGTTTTACAGGCTGTATGACCATGTTCCAGATGCATTCTCTCCTGACGTTTCCCCTACATCTATGGCAGGCATCCTCAGAGGTTGTGAGGTCTGTTGGAAACTAGGCAAGTGGGGTTTATTTATTTGTGGGAGAAAGAACTCTTGTCTCAATAAAGAACAACACTAAGAAAAAAAACCAGGGAAATTCCAGGCATGAAACAATCAGGGAACAGTCAGCGAACACCTCCCAACAAAGGATTCCCCTGGCAAGAAGCAACCAGGCTTTGAAGCTGCAAGTAGCCAGTTGCAACATTCACACTTTCCTCCAACAGACAAGAGTTCTTTCTCCCACCTTGGATATTATTCCACAGATATATAAACCCCACTTGTCTAGTTTCCAACAGACCTCATAACCTCTGCGGGTGCCTACCATAGATGCAGGCAAAATATCAGGAGAGAATGCTTCTGGAACATGGCCATACAACCCAGAAAACTCTCACCAACCCAGTGATTCCGGCTATGAAAACCTTCAACACTTTAAAAACATCTCCTCTACAGTTCCATTTTGGCAGGAAGACTTAGCATCATTTATCATTTATTTATTTATTATTAATTTATTTAGAGCTTTTATAACCCGGTCTTCTCGACCTCTGAAGAGGGACTCAGGCTGGCTAACAACAGGAAATTCATATACAAATAAGTTAAAACATAATAACATCATAGTACATTAATACATTACAATATATTAAAATACAGATCAAATAGTTGCATAAAGCCAAGTCGTCAAGGTAATCACAAATTCATCATCTTACGCCCGTGTGGTCAACAGTTATTGACTCGATCATCATTCTGAGAATGCTATGTTCCAAAACCAAGATTTTACCAGCTTTCTGAAATTCAGGAGGGAAGGGGCAGATCTGATCTTCATCGGGAGAGAGTCCCAAAGCCGAGGGGCCACCACCGAGAAGGCCCTGTCCCTCGTCCTCACCAGACGCGATTGCGAAAATGGGGGGACCGAGAGCAGGGCCCCTCCAGAAGATCTTAACAACCTTGATGGTTCATAGGGGAGAATCCGTTCGGACAGGTAAACTGGGCTGGAGTCGTTTAGGGATTAAACAGTTGTGTTGTTAAAGTGCAAAATATGGAACCCTGCGCAGATGGTTGGTCAATGAAACTTAAGAAACGTGCAATCATTAAATTCTTGACAGCAGAAGGTCTCACCTCAACATCTTTAAACTTACTCGCCCAACGATGCACAGTACTCACATCAACACAATCACCATAAGCAGCTTGCATTCTCTGATGAATCCTCTTTGGGGTGACACCTTCTGCTGTCAAGAATTCAATGACTGCATGTTGCTTAAGTCGTATTGACCAACCATCTGTGCAGGGTTCCATATTTTGCACTTTAACAACACAACTATTCAATTCTAAGGCTTCCTGCCAAAATAGAACTGTAGAGGAGAGTCTACTGAACAAGCCAGTACCTGCCGCATACCAATACTGCCATCTGTTGAGGAATTATAAAGGTGGAGGCATTACTTTTCATTCAACCCCCGTACAAATGTTGAAAACTGATTTCTTACATCACTTTTTCTATATGAACTTTAGGACTCTCAACTATAATCGTAAAACGATATGTGACCTGATTTTGTTTACTTGGGAGTGAGATAATGGCATCCTGCAGGTGCTCAAAAGGACTCTCCATCACTCCACTGTTTCAAGGCTGGACTATTGAGTTAAATTAACAACAGGGCTGTAGGAAGTCAGGGTCATTTGTGACTCATACATCCATCAACCCACCTGCAGTAGACACCCAATGCATAATGCATGCTTGTCTCGTATGTGGGCTATTTCAGCTCAGCTACTTAGATGAGGATTCATGAATGTTCTCAGCAGCTCGCAGCTGAGGAATGTATGATATATCTTATTAGAGTAAGAACACAAGACGTAGGGGTGTTTCTACACTTCTCCTGTGTGTGGAGAAGCATGAAGCTCCATTGTGATGTTAGGCTGACTGTTCTGTTGCACGCTGGGCCTGTAAAGAATTTTCTTTAGAACAGGACGTGCAACCTTTGCCCAGCGGGAAGCCAAGGGGCCCAAGGAGAAGTTCTCAGAGGTTTTCCACCACAAATGACCTTTAGATGGCTTGTGAAGTATAACAAAGTCTTTTATTAATGAACAATCAAACAGAAACTTCTCTTGTCTTCAATAAAGCTAAACAAATGCTTCCAAGCTTTATGCAACTGGTGACTTCCTAATCTTGCCCACGAAGGACAGGCAACTGTCTTCAATAACTTCTTCTTTACTTTAAATGGAAATCCCCCTTTTAACTTCTCCCAGGCTGACTGTAATCTAACCCTTACTGATGTGGGCTCTGCTACTGGTCGAACTGCTTCTCGAACACTGAGTGGACCTACCAGTAAAGGCTAAAATGTTCTCCAGCTGGAGTTCTTTGGTCTTTAGGGCTGTTTTCCTGGAAATCTTTGGAGACTCTTAAGACTGTTTCCCCCCGGAAAGTCTTATGGGTTGAAGCTTTTGTACAGGGGAAGCTTGCACACGTCCTGTACATTAGCTTTCCTTGCTGAGACTAACTAAAAATGGCTCCCTTCCCTTCCCAATTGCCCTGAGCAAGGGGCGAAACCAAAACTTAACGATGATGGACAGGTGACTTGCCCTATGACTGCAACCAAATGAAGCCACCCTTCTGCAGAGTCCCTGAAACCTTGGACTGCAAGCAAACATTTAATACAAAGCAAATAAAATTGGAGCTCCTGGTACAGCCATACCAGAACACTGACTCCTGATTCACAGCAGCTGTTCTGCATGCTGCCCTGAACCTTGGAGGTGCTTCCTGCCGTCTGGTGCCCCTTCTAGACCAGTGGTTCTCAACCTGGGGTCCTCAGATGTTTTTGGCCTACAACTCCCAGAAATCCCAGCCAGCTTACCAGCTGTTAAGATTTCTGGGAGTTGAAGGTCAAAAACATTTGGGGACCCCAGATTGAGAACCACTGTTCTAGACTGTCCTGAAAATCATGGTGGCCAGTTGCAACACTCACACTGGCTTCAGACAAGGGTTCTTTCTCCCACTCTGGACATTCCACACACACACACACACCCTAGCCACCCCCTGCCACATGTTGCTGTAGCCCAGTCTGTATATATGTGTTTTGTGTGTGTATATATGTGTATATACGTGGTTTCGTGCATGCATTGTTATTTATTTATTTTTTTGCTTTTTAAGTCTTTTCTGCTGTGTTTTCCAGTGTTTTTATGAGTGATGGTCACTTGTTGGCCTGATAGGTGTATTGTGTCCAAATTTGGTGTCAATCTGCCCAATGGTTTTGGAGCTATATTAATCCCACAAACGAATACTACACACACACACACACACCACTTGCCTCACTAGGTTTAGTTTATTCGATGCTTAGACCATAGGTCTTTCACATATAAGGCAAATAGATAAATACATGAAAACCAGATTATTAAATACAACATAAAATACACAATTAAAATCCCATAAATCATTAAAATGCTATATATATCGATGGCAAGATGCACCCTTAATGTAGTATTATACTACATATAATACTACATTATACAAATTGAATGGTATAATACAATATAGTAATATTTAATACTGATATTGTGCTATGCTAATTATATATATATATATATATATATATATATATATATATATATAGTGTGTGTGTGTATATATATACTAGCCATCCCCTGCCACGCGTTGCTGTGGCCCACATGGGGGTTCTGTGTGGGAGGTTTGGCCCAATTCTAAGGTTGGTGGGGTTCAGAATGCTCTGTGATTGTAGGTGAACTATAAATCCCAGCAACTACAATTCCCAAATGTCAAGATTCTATTTTCCACCAGTGTTCACATTTGGGCATATTGAGTCTTCGTGTAGAGTTTGGTCCAGATCCATCATTGTTTGAGTCCACAGTGATCTCTGGATGCAGGTGAACTACAACTCCAAAACCAAAGGATACTGCCTACCGAACCCTTCCAGTACTTTCTGTTGGTCATGGGAGAACTGTGTGCCAAGTTTAGTTCAATTCCATTGTTGGTGGGGTTCAGAATGCTCTTTGATTGTACTGAACATTAGGAAGAACTCTCCATCTGAACATTAGGAAGAACTTCCTGACTGTGAGAGCCGTTCAGCAGTGGAACTCTCTGCCCCGGAGTGTGGTGGAGGCTCCTTCTTTGGAAGCTTTTAAGCAGAGGCTGGATGGCCATTTGTCAGGGGTGATTTGAATGCAATATTCCTGCTTCTTGGCAAGGGGTTGGACTGGATGGCCCATGAGGTCTCTTCCAACTCTATGATTCTATGATTCTATGATAACTACAACTCCCAAATGACAAAATCAATTTTTGAGTGAAGGACATACATTGGGTTGTTAGATGTCTCGTGTCCAGATTTGGTGTCAATTCCCCCAGTGGTTTTCGAGTTCTGTGAATACCACAAATGAAAATTACATTTTTATTTATATAGATATATACAGAGAGAGCAGTGTTTCCCAACCTGGGGGTCGGGACCCCTGGGGGGGTCGTGAGGGGGTGTCAGAGGGGTCACCAAAGACCATTAGGAAACACAGTATTTTCTGTTGGTCATGGGGATTTTGTGTGGGAAGTCTGGTCCAATTCTATTGTTGGTACGGTTCAGAATAATCTTTGATTATAGGTGAACTAAAAATCCCAGCAACTACAACTCCCAAATGACAAAGGCCTGTTTTCCCCAAACTACACCAGTGTTGAAGTTTGTTCATATTGAGTATTTGTGCCAAGTTTGGTCCAGATCCATCATTGTCTGATTCCACAGTGCTCTCTGGATGTAGGTGAACTACAACTCCCAAACTCAAGATCAATGCCCACCAAACCCTTCCAGTATTTTCTGTTGCTCATGGGAGTCATGTGTGCCAAGATTGGTTCAATTCCATCATTGTTGGAGTACCGAATTCTCTTTGATTGTAGGTGAACTATAAATCCAGCAACTACAACTCCCTAATTTGGATGTATCGGGTCTTTGTGCCCAATTTGGTCCAGTGAATGATAATCCATCCTGCATATCAGATACTGACATTACGATTCAGAACAGTAGCAAAATCACAGTTATGAAGTAGCAACGAAAATAATGTTATGGTTGGGGGTCAACACAACCTGAGGAACTCTGTTAAGGGGTTGTGGCCTTCAGATGGTTGAGATCCACTGATATAGAGTAAGCTGCACTGAGTACCCTTCAGGGTGAGAAGGGCGGCATATAAATGTCATCTATATAAATAAAAATGTAATGTTAGTTCGCGCTACCATCAGAACTCAAAAACCACTGAGGGAAATTGACACCAAATTTGGACACAAGACACCTAACAGTCCAATTTATGTCCTCCACTCAAAAAAATTGACTTTGTCGTTGCTGGGATTTATAGTTTTCCTACAATAAAAGGGCATTCTGAACTCCACCAATGATGGAATTGGGCCAAACTTAGCACACAGGGCTCCCATGACCAACAGAAAAAACTGGAAGGGTTGGTGGACATTGACCTTGAATTTGGGAATTATAGTTCACCCACATCCAGAGAGCACAGTGGACTCAAACAATGATGGATCTGGACCAAACTTGGCACGAATATTCCATATGCCCAAATATGAACACAGATGGAGTTTAAGGGAAATAGACCTTGTCATTTGGGAGTTGTAGTTGCTGGGATTTATAGTTCACCTACAATCAAAGAGCATTCTGAACTCCACCAATGGTGGAATTCTACCAAACATGGCATACAGGACTTCCATGACCAACAGAACACACTGGAAGGGTTTGGTGGGCATTGCCCTTGAGTTTGGGAGTTGTAGTTCACCTACATCCAGAGAGCACTGTGGACTCAAACAATGATGGATCTGGGCCAAACTTGGCACGAATATGCCCAAATATGAACACAGATGGAGTTTGGAGGAAATAGACCTTGACATTTGGGATTTGTAGTTACTGGGATTTATATTTATATTTATATAACTTATAAAGTTATAAGTATTTATATATATATATATATATATATACTGGGATTTATAGGCAAACCAGATACTCTCCACATCAACACTGACAAAGAAACAACAAGAAATACTGTTTACTCACAAGCATCAAGGAATTACCTATATTAGAAACCAACACTTTCTCATTACTTTATTTTCCAGATCACCAGACTGGGCCACAGCAATGCCTGGCAGGGGACAGCTAGTAAATAATAAAAGAATAAATAAGGACTTGCCTCACTAGCAACAGAACCTGTTAAGATGCCGGCCACAGATGAAGGCAAAACCTCAGGAGGGAATGCTAACAGAAGATGGCCATTCAGCCTGAAAACACACACTCAACCCTGTGATTCTGGTCATGAAAGCTGTCGACAACACAATGTTATTGTTTGTATATATATTTTTCTCTCCCAGTGGATTTGGTGGCAAAAACAGCAGGAGAGTTTTCGCAGAAGAGATCAATAGAGTCAATGAGTCGGACTCCTCAGTGTGTCTGTGTGTACTCAAAATAAGTCTCTTCCTCCTCCTCCTCCTCCTCCTTTTCCCTTCCATTGTCTCTGAAGCACATGGCCCAGAGGGGTTGGGGTTGGTTCAATTTCATGAAAGCCAGAGGGAGGAGGATAAAGAAAACCAGAGAACAAAAAGCTGCCTGAAATAATTAATCCAGGCTCATCCCAAGGAGGACTGGGCTCTTTTTAATTAACCAGTAGCCCTTTACGAAAGCAGTCACCATCTGCTAGGCCTACTAAACTAACACGCTTCCCCTCCTTCAACCCAAAATTGAACAGAGATAGGATTTAAAGAAAAAGTTTGGCAAAGATGCTCATTTACTTCCCCATCTCCAGGTGGGGCATTTCATCTTTCTTCCCTCCCAGAAGGAGCAGTTTTGGGTTCCCCCACCACAACAAGAACTAAAACTATAGGTTGTTGTAGGTTTTTCCGGGCTATATGGCCATGTTCTAGAGGCATTTTCTCCTGACATTTCTGTTGGAACTAGGAAAATGGGTTTATATATCTGTGGAATGACCAGGGTGGGACAAAGAACTCTTGTCTGTTGGAGCTGGTCATAACATAGATATATAAACCCATTTTCCTAGTTCCAACAGACCTCACTACCTCTGAGGATGCTTGCCATAGATGCAGGCGAAACGTCAGGAGAGAATGTCTCTAGAACATGGCCATATAAAATCCAGATTATCTGCTTTGAACTGGATTATATGAGTCTACACTACCTAATAATCCAGTTCAAAGCAGATGATTTGGATTTCATAAGGCAGTGTAGATGAGGCCTTGTATAGTTTACTTTGGGGATACATCTCTTGGAGGAATGCGGGGTAGACTTTAGCCCCAGCAACCAAAAAATAAGTATGTGTATGTATGTATGGCGTGTGTGTGTGTGTGTATATATATATATATGCTACATATATCGTATACATATGTGTGTGAATGTGTATATATGTATATATGCTACATATATCGATGTGTGTGTGTGTGTGTGTGTATATATCACATACACATATGGAGCCCCCGGTGGCGCAGTGGGTTAAACCCCTGTGCCGGCAGGACTAAAGACTGACAGGTCGCAGGTTCGAATCCGGGGAGAGGAAGATAAGCCCTCTATCAGCTCCAGCTCCTCATGCGGGAACATGAGAGAAGCCTCCCACAAGGATGATAGAAACATCAAATCATCTGGGTATCCCTTGGGCAACGTCCTTGCAGACGGCCAATTCTCTCACACCAGAAGCGACTTGCAGTTTCTCAGGTCGCTCCTGGCATGACAAAAAACAACAAACAAACAAACAAAAACAAAACACACACATATGCCCACACATATTGAATTACAGGTCTAAAAATTGGCTCCGGCCCCATTTACACTGCCGTATAAGCCAGATTGATTACGAAGGCAGATAATCCACATTATCTGCCTTGAACTGGATTATATGAGTCTACACTGCCATATAATTCAGTTCAAAGCAGTTCTGAATTTTATAAAGGATGGTAGATGGGGCCTTATTTAGTTTATTTTGGGCATATATCTTTTGGGGGAATGGGGGTAGACTTTAGCTCCTGCAACCAAAAAATAAGTTTGCATATGTATGGTGTGTGTATGATGTATGTAAGTATATGTGTAATATTTATTTATTCATTTATTTATTTACATCGTTTCTACCCCGCCCTTCTTACCCCCGAGGGGGGACTCAGGGCGGCTTACATGGGTAACAATTTAATGCCATAATATCAATACAACAACATAAAATCAAATACATAGAAAATTAAGAATAACATTAATTAAAATCACATACTCATTTACTAACATAGTCGCCTAATCAGAATCACATATCTGTTTCCAATTGTCATAATCCTGTGGTCCAGTTCAGTGTCTAAGTGCAGCTAGGTCCACTAGCCAAAAGCCTGGCTCCAAAACCACGACTTTAGTTTTTTCCTAAAAGTGAGGAGGGAGGACGCCAATCTAATCTCACTGGGGAGCGAATTCCACAAGTGGGGGGCCACCACTGAGAAGGCCCTGTCCCTCATCCCCACCAGACGCGTTTGTGACGCCGGTGGGACCGAGAGCAGGGCCTCCCCAGTAGATCTGAAATTATGAGGTGGAACGTAGAGAGAGATACGTTAGGATAAGTAAGCTGGGCCTTTATATGGTAAAGGTTTTCCCCTGACATTAAGTCCAGTCCTGTCCGACTCTGGGGACTGGTGCTCATCTCAGTTTCCAAGCCGAAGAGCCACCGTTGTCCGTAGACACCTCCAAGGTCATGTGGCCAGCATGTTTTTATATAATTCTAGGTCAATAAATTGGCTCAGGCCCCTTTTACATTGCGCATAATCTAGGTTCTCTATTTTTTTTTAAATTAACAATCTTTATTGAGAGTTTTCATTAAAATACATACTCTATAAAATTGAAAGTACTAAAAAAAGAGGGAAAAAAAGAATAATCTATGTTCTCAACTTGTGTGTCCCCAGATGTTTTGGCCTTCAACTCCCAGAAATCCCAACAGCTGGTAAACTGGCTGGGATTTCTGGGAGTTATTATTTATATATACTTTTATATCCCATAGAGACCCAAAAACACCTGGGGACACGCAGGTTGAGAACCACTGACTAGATTATCAAGACAGATAATCCAAATTATCTGCTTTGAACTGGATTATATGAGTCTACACTGCCATATACTCCAATTCAAAGCAAATAATCTGGATTGCATAGGGCAGTGTAGAAGGGGCCGATATTTACTAGTCCTGGGTACTTATTTGAGGGCTCTTTGTGCAAAAAGGTGTCAAGGGATGCTACCCAAGGGAAGCTTACAAGGAAACGAAACAAGAGGAAGGAGAGGCATCTACTCCAGGAGTCAATGGGAATGAGGAGGCATTCCACAATCCACTGATGAGACGCATGGAGGGCTTGCTTTTGAGGGAGTTTGAGGTCTGGCCGTGGTAGCTTGAAGGTAGTTTCGAACTGAATTAAATGGTGAGTGTAGATGGGACTCGAGTGGAACGGAGGAGATGCTGTGTTCGTGAATCAGACCCGAAGGAGATGCTGTCCCCCCCCCCCCCCCCCCAAAGTAGAAGCAAAGAGCCGACAAAGGGAAAGGTGAAAGAAGGCACTGGGAAGCAAGCACCGATCATGGCTTACCGTTACACCACTGGAAGGGGTGCATCGGAGTCTCCGGCGTCGCCGCTGTTGGCCAGAACCAAACTTAAGACCCAGAGGGAGAAATCCCAAGGCTCTCCTCCACAAAAGGCTGCGCTTCGAAGCACGTCGCCGGCTCTCCCTTCTCCTCGCCACGGAAGAAGCGGGGCCGAAGAGCAGGATTCCGACGTGCGGGAGACCCAACACTCAGCCGGCGGGTCAGAAGCGCGCGTCTCCTCCAATCAGCGCCCGCCGCCGGAGCGCGAGCGGCCAGGCGCGGGGAACAAGGCCCCTCCAGCACCGCCCACATTCCCCGCCAGCCAATCGTCGCCCTCAGCGAGTCGGACTTATTTGCATGCGTTCTTTGGGGGGCAAATAAGAGACGAGCTGGGATAGGCTGGCATTGGAAGGCGGCTCTAGCCTGGGATAAGAGGGACCCGAAAGGAAGGGAAGGGAAAGGAAGGGAAGGGAAGAAAGAAGGGAGGAAAAAAAGGAAGGGAAGAAAGAAAGAAGGGTGGAAAGAAAGGAAGGAGGGAGGAAAGGAAAGGGAGGGAGGAAGAAGGGAGGAAAGAAAGAAAGGAGGGAGGAAAGAAAGAAGGAAGGAAGGAAGGAAAGAAAGGAAGGAAGAAGGGAGGAAGGAAGGAAAGAAGGGAGGGAAGGAGGAAGGGAGGGAGGAGAGAAAGAGGGAGAGAAAGAGGGGAAGAAGGAGGGAAGGAGAGAAGGAAAGTAAGAAAGAGAAGTAAGGAAGGAGAGAAGGTAGGAAGGATGGATGGAAAGAAAGGAGGGAGGGAGGAAGGAAAGAAAGAAAGGAAGGAAGGAGGGAGGGAGGAAAGAAGGAAGGAAGGAAGAAGGGAGGAAAGGAGGGAGGGAGGAAAGAAAGGAGGGCGGAAGGAAAGAAAGAAGGAAAGGAAGGAAAGAAAGGAAGGGAAGGAGGCAGGGAGGAAAGAAGGAAGGAAAGGAAGGAAGAAGGGAGGAAAGGAGGGAGGAAAGAAGGGAAGAAAGAAAGGAAGGAAAGAAAGAAAGAAGGGTGGAAAGGAAGGAGGCAAGGAGGAAAGAAAGAAAGGAGGGAGGAAAGAATGAAAGGAAGGAGGGAGGGAGGAAAAAAGGAAATAAAGAAGGGAGGAAAGGAAGGAAGAAGGGAGGAAGAAAGGAAGGAAGGAAGGAGAGAAGGAGGGAGAGAAAGAGGGGAAGAAGGAGAGAAGGAAAGAAGGAAAGAAAGAAAGAGAAGTAAGGAAGGAGAGAAGGAAGGATGGAAAGGAGGGAGGAAGGAAAGAAAGGAAGGAGGGATGAAAGAAAGAAGGAAAGGAATGAAGAAGGGAGGGAGGGAGGAAAGGAATGAGGGAGGGAGGAAAAAAAGAAAGAAGGAAAGGAAGGAAGGAAGGAAGGGAAGGAGGAAGGAAAGAAAGGAGGGAGGAAAGGAAGGAAAGAATGGAAGGGAGAGAGGGAAGGAGGAAGGGAGGAAAGAAGGAAAGAAAGGAGAGAGGAAGGAAAGAAGGAAGGAGGGAGGAAGAAAGGAAAGAAGGGAGGGAGGGAAGGAGGAAGGGAGGAGAGAAAGAGGGAAAGAAGGAGAGAAAGAAATAAAGAAAGAGAAGGAAGGAGGGAAGGAGAGAAAGAAGGAAAAAAAGGGCGGAAAGGAAGAAGGAAGGAAGGAAGGGAAGAAGGAAAGAATCCTCCTCTCCTAAAGGGCCTGGCCTAGGGGATGCTGGGAACTGTAGTCTGGAAGAGAGTGTGGATATGCTATTGTGTGTTTTGTTTGCCAGGGGATTGGTTTTTGCGCATGCGCTGTAGCGTCATTTTGCTTTTTTGTTTTTTGGCTTTTTAAGTCCCTTCTGTTGTGTTTTTCAGTATTTTTATGAGTGATGGTCACTCGTTGGCCCGATAGGTGTATTGTGTCCAAATTTGGTGTCAATTTGTTCAGTGTTTTTAAAGTTATGTTAATCCCACAAACAAACACTACATTTTTATTTATATAGACTAGCGTTTTTTAATTGTACAAAACGCATAAAGTTGTGGATTAACTACAACTGATGTCATGCCAAGTAAACCCCAAGAAACTCCATCAGTGGTTAAAGTTGGTTATGTTGGGCAAATTTGCTCTGGATGTATCATTGGTAAGGTTCAGTGTGATCTGTGGCGGCAGGATAAACTACACCTCCCACCATGGTGGGTCAGTTCTCCCCCCCCCCCAACCCCTCCTGTAGGTTCAGTTGGTCGTGGGGGTTCTGTGTGCCAAGTTTGGTCCCGGTCTATTGTCAGTGGTGGTCATGATGTCTCCAGATGTAGGTGAACTACAACTCCCACAAATGAAGGTCAGTTCCCCCAAACCTCTCCAGTATGTTCAGTTGGTCATGGGGTTTTGTGTGCCAAATGTGGTCCTGGTCTATTGTTGGTGGTGGTCAAGGTATCTCTGGATGTAGGTGAACTACAACTCCCACAAATGAAGGTCAGTTCCCCCCAAACCTCTCCAGTATGTTCAGTTGGTCATGGGGTTCTGTGTGCCAAATGTGGTCCCGGTTTATTGTTGGTGGTCAAGATATCTCTGGATGTAGGTGAACTACAATTCCCACAAATGAAGGTCAGTTCCCCCCAAACCTCTCCAGTATGTTCAGTTGGTCATGGGGTTCTGTGTGCCAAATGTGGTCCCGGTCTATTGTTGGTGGTGGTCAAGATGTCTCTGGATGTTGGTAAACTACATCCAGAGACACTGCTCTCTATTACCATTCGAAACAGCTATATATGCTTAGTGTAAATTCATATAATGAAGTTTGGTGCAGTTAAACTTCATGATATATAAGGGCAGTGTATATGTGTTCCAGGAGAAAAGCAGTGGAGTACCCCAGGAAAGGACATGCTTGCCTGGTTAAGACATTGATTTTGGGACAAATTCCTCGTCTAGACATGAAGCACCCATAGGGAATAGGGTTGCTTTGGCCTTGCGCTTTCATCCACCGTAATCCGCAGCAAAACAAACCTAGCCATGTGCTCCACACTGTGTTGATCCCAGCTTTAGCAAACAATGCCATTGCATCTGATCAGACACACAGTACACAATGGGAGAGGCCCAAGGCAGGGGATGTTTCAGATAGCATCTTCAATGCTGTGTTCAGCTCAATCTGCCTTTTGCTGTTTGTCCAATGGAGAATGTTCAGAGGGGCATTGCATGGCTACTTAGAATCATAGAATCATAGAATCCTAGAGTTGGAAGAGACCTCATGGGCCATCTAGTCAAACCCCCTGCCAAGAAGCAAGAATATTGCATTCAGATTACCCCTGAAAGATGGCCATCCAGCCTCTGTTTAAAAGAAGGAGCCTCCACCACGCTCCGGGGCAGAGAGTTCCACTGCTAAATGGCTCTCACAGTCAGGAAGTAGATATCTACATAAAAACTCCAGCCATCACCCAAGTCAAAAAAGAAGCACCATTAAAACCTTGGCAGACCGTGCAAAAAGAATCTGTGAACCCCACCTCCTCCAAGATGAACTGAACCACCTAAACTGGGCTCTACAGGCCAATGGAGACTCCACCTCACACATCAGAAGAGCTGCAAGACCGAGAACAAGCCACGAGAGTCAAGATGAAGATTCACCCAGAGGAAAACTGTTGTTGCCATACATCAAGGGAATAACTGACCCAACCTGGACACAGCACATTATTTGAAAACACAGAAATGCAGGACCACCCTCACAACCACCATGTCAGACTACACAGAGAAGCCATTGAAATACACAAGCATGTGGACAATTTCAACAGAAAGGAGGAAACGATGAAAATGAACAAAATCTGGCTACCAGTATTTAAAAAACTCTAAAATTAAAACAGCAAAACAGCAGAGGGAAAACAATCAGGGACATCTAATCACCTCTCAACAAAAGATTGCTCCAGGCAATTCCAGGCCATCAAATGCTAATCAAGGTGGTCAGTTGAAACATTCACACCTAGCTCCAACAGACAAGAGTCCTTTGTCCCACCCTGGTCCTTCCACAGATATATAAACCCTTTCCCTAGTTCCAAAAGGCTTCACTACCTCTGAGGATGCTTGCCATAGATGCAGGTGAAACGTCAGGAGAGAATGCCTCTAGAACATGGCCACATAGCCCAAAAAAACCTACAACAACCCAGTCAGGAAGTTCTTCGTCATGTTCAGATGGAATCTCCTCTCTTGTAGTTTGAAGCCTTTGTTCCGCGTCCTAGTCTCCAGGGAAGCAGAAAACCAGCTTGCTCCCTCCTCCCTGTGGCTTCCTCTCACATATTTATACATGGCTATCATATCTCCTCTCAGCCTTCTCTTCTTCAGGCTAAACATGCCCAGCTCCTTAAGCCGCTCCTCATAGGGCTTGTTCTCCAGACCCTCGATCATTTTAGTCGCCCTCCTCTGGACACATTCCAGCTTGTCAATATCTCTCTTCAATTGTGGTGCCCAGAATTGGACACAATATTCCAGGTGAGGTCTAACCAAAGCAGAATAGAGGGGTAGCATAACTTCCCTAGATGTAGACACTATGCTCCTATTGATGCAGGCCAAAATCCCATTGGCTTTTTTGCTGCCACATCACATTGTTGGCTCATGTTTAATTTGTTGTCCACGAGGACTCCAAGATCTTTTTCACACGTACTGCTCTCGAGCCAGGCATCCCCCATTCTATATCTTTGCATTTCGTTTTTTCTGCCTAAGTAGAGTATCCTGCATTTGTCCCCGTTGAACTTCATTTTGTTAGTTTTGGCCCATCTCTAATCTGTCAAGATCGTTTTGAATTCTGCTCCTGTCCTCTGGAGTCTTGGCTATCCCTCCCAATTTGGTGTCATCTGCAAACTTGATGATCCTGCCTTCTAGCCCTTCATCCAAGTCATTAATAAAGATGTTGAACAGGACCGGGCCCAGGATGGAACCCTGCTGATAGCACTCCGCCTGTCACTTCTTTCCAGGATGAAGAGGAAGCATTGGTGAGAATCACCCTCTGGGTTTGTCCGCTTAACCAATTACAGATCCACCTCACCGTAGTTTTGCCTAGCCCACATTGGACTAGTTTCCTTGCCAGAAGGTCATGGGGGACCTTGTCGAAGGCCTTACTGAAATCAAGGTACGCTACATCCACGGCATTCCCCGCATCTACCCAGCTTGTAACTCTATCAAAAAAAGACCCTCAGGAGTCCCAACCCTCAGGTTGAGGAACACTGGTCTATAGTCTTCTGTCTCTTTTATTTTTACCATTAAGAGATTTTTTTTAAAAACCCATTAAGAGATGATGCCTGTCCCAGGGTGAGCCAATGAGTTCTTTGGCATGGTTTAGTACAGCACACTGCAGCTGCTATACCTCACTGGCTTTCAGTATCAACCAACTTTCTCATACCCTTCTAAAAATGTATATGTGGTTATACTGCAACGTTTGAGAAATACACATTCTGTTTATACACACATCCTCCTCTTTTCAGACACTTACTTGCGTGTGGGAGGCCTTTCTTATCTCTCCCTATGCGAATGAGTAATGTCATCATCACAAATACTGGAAAAACATGTATTTCAGTATTCCCTTGTGGCAAAATTTCACCTCTCTCCCTTTTTTATGGCCACACAAGCCACAAAACAGATGTTGTGTCTTGAAAACATGGTTACTTTTACTGTGACAAAAAAAAAGAATATAAAGAAACTAGCTGTGCCCTGCCACGCGTTGCTGTGGCCTATAGTAAAACTTATCAAAGTTGAGGTAGATATCTGGACTATTATGAAAGAGAGGTCCCTACCTATTCCTTCCCCCTTTTCCTCCCCCTTTCTCTCCTTTCTTCCTTCTCTACCTCTTTCTTTCTTTCCTTCTTTCACTACTTGGTTTCATCCTTCTCTCTTTCCTTCATTCCCTCCCCCTTTCTTCCTTTGCCTTTCTTCCCTCCCTGTTTGCTTCCTTCTTTCACTTTTTATTTCCTTTTATTTCACCACCATCATAACAATAACAATAATGCAATGCATTGCCTCCGGGACCTGACACCTCTCCCATTTCCCCTTAAAGGGTCTCATAGGAACAATAGCATCATAATAATCATAGAAATAACAACCTTTACCCGCCACGTGTTGCTGTGGCCAATCTTCCCTCTTTCCCTCCTTCTTTCCCTCCTTCTTTCCCTCCCTCCCTCCCTCCCTCCCTCCCTCCCTCCCTCCCTCCCTCCCTCCTTCCTTCCTTCCCATCTTTCCTTCTCCTCTTCTTTCTCTATCTCTTTCCTTCCTTCCCTATTTTTCGTTCTCTTCTGCTGTCTCTCTTTTCTTTCCTTCCATCTTTCCTTTTCTTTCCTTTTCTTCTTCCTCTAACTTTCCTTCCTTCCCCCTTTTTCTTTACCTCCCTTTCTCTTTCTTCCTTCTTTCCTTCCTTCCTGTCTTTCCTAGATTTTGACAGGGCGGGAAGGGGCGGGGTGGGGTTTGGAGGTGGCGTGAAGTAAAAGAAGGTAAGATTGGGGCAGGGGAGTCATGGAGCGTGGGGTTGCGTGTGTGTGTGCGGCGGCGGGGGGAGTGGGGTTGCGTGTGTGTGTGCGGCGGCGGGGGGAGGGGGGTTGCGTGTGTGTGCGGCGGTGGGGGGAGTGATGGAGCGTGGGGTTGCGTGTGTGTGTGCGGCAGGGTGTGTGTGTGTGTGGGAAGCGGCGCAGCGGGGCTTGGAGTGGGCATGGTCTCCGCAGAGGGAACATTGGCCGGAAGGCCATGTGCGCGCGCCAGGGAACTTGCAGCTGGGCGCCAATGCGCATGCTCAGTTGTTTTGCCGTTTTATGAGTGTGTTGTTGTGTTGTTTTTCATTTTGAGTAGATATGTTTGTACCTTGTGGGTTGTGTTATGGGCATGGGAATTTTGGTTAAGTTTCATTGGGGTTTTTTAGAGTTTTGTTCTTTTGCCGTTTTGTGATTGTGTTGTTGTGTTGTTTTTCATTTTGAGTAGATATGTTTGTACCTTGTGGGTTGTGTTATGGGCACGGGGATTTTGGTTAAGTTTTGTTGGGGGATTTTTGAGTTTTGTTGTTTTGCCGTTTTGTGAGTGTGTTGTTGTGTTGTTTTTCATTTTGAGTAGATATGTTTGTACCTTGTGGGTTGTGTTATGGGCACGGGGATTTTGGTTAAGTTTCGTTGGGGGATTTTTGAGTTTTGTTGTTTTGCCGTTTTGTGAGTGTGTTGTTGTGTTGTTTTTCATTTTGAGTAGATATGTTTGTACCTTGTGGGTTGTGTTATGGGCATGGGAATTTTGGTTAAGTTTCGTTGGGGGGTTTTTGAGTTTTGTTTCCTCGTTGGATGCCCCTAACAAATTTATATATATAGATAATAAGGAAGTTTTGCAGAAAATTTGATCAGCTCCACCACCCACTTCCTCAGTCAGCATTTGAAACAGCTGTAAAACTGAAATGCTCATGTAGAAGACATTTCAGCCAGTGTTCTTTGTCATATAGCCCAGTAAGAAAATAAATCTACATAAATTCTTTCTTCTCTGCAACCATGAGAGCTACAGCAGGGCTGCTGGGACTTGTAGTTCAATAAGGGCTGGGTGAATCTCATCCCTAGAGTAAGGGGTTCTCCTCTCCCACCCCTAACTGTGTCCATAAAGAGTATATCTCCCTATAGTTGACTTCACTAATAATAATAATAATAATACTTTATTTATATTCCACCCTATCTCTCCAAGGGGACTCAGGGCAGATCACAGTACACATACACGGCAAACATTCAATGCTGTTTTGGATAGACAGGACAGAGAAACAATAGAAAGGAGGTATGTTGTGTCGACGTCCAGCTTTTGGCACCTTGGAGGTTGTGCTTGAATGCAGCCACATCATTATTCCGGGAAGGCACATTGGAACAACCACATCTTCAAGCTCCTCCTAAAGACTACCAGGGTTGGGGCCTGCCTGATGTCCTTAGGGAGTGAGTTCCAGAGACGAGGGGCCACCACCGAAAAGGCCCTCTCTTTCGTCCCCACCAATCGCACCTGCGATGCTGGTGGGATCGAGAGCAGGCCTCTCCAGATGAACGAAGAGATTGTGTGGGTTCATACACAGAGATGCGGTCACACAAGTAGGCGGGTCCCAAACCGTTCAGGGCTTTGAAGGTAAGAACCTGCTCCTTGAATTGTGTCCGGTAGATGAATGGCAGCCAGTGGAGCTCCTTGAACAGGAGGGTTGACCGCTCCCTGTCTCAGTTAACAACCTGGCTGCCGCCTGTTGGATCATCTGAAATTTCTGGGCCGTTTTCAAGGGCAGCCCCAAGTAGAGTGCATTGCAGTATTTTGATGCACACGTGTCACTTGCTATTCAGGACCTCTTTCTTATTTCACATTTACTACCCAAAAAAGGTTGGGAATGGGAAAGAAAGAAAACCTCTCTTTGTAGGACAAAGGACCTGATATGCTTCTTAGGGGATTCCCCAGTGGTCTGGGTGGCATCATGCCAGCCATAGAGCATGCCTAAGATTAAAACCCATTTCCAGACACAAGGCATGTGCTTGCAAGTCTTTTACCCTACTAGGCAGGCTGAGGAGTGCGGCCTTCACCAGAGTCAGTTGATCCTCTATTGTTTGCACAGTGCTGAGGCCAGACAGACAGCTGCCTATCCTTTCAAGGAAACAGCTACTTAAGTTTCCTGAAGTGTCTCTGTGTGGCGGGGGAGTCATATGAACTTTGCAACACACAATAAGAACCATATGGAAACCTCTGAATAGCCTGCCGTAGTCTTTGTTTAGACTGCCAAGTAATCATATATTTTTATATATTTAAAATCAATACACCGAGTGCAAAGGCTGCTTTTAAAGCCTTAACTTACTTGTGACCCTTCTCCCATACTGTCCTTTCCCCATATTGTCCATTCCTCATTTCTGCCGAGGCCAATCTTTCCTTGTCACAAAGATGAAGAACATGACAGACATCTTCAGTGACAGGCCGAATATAGAGAACGTTGACATGGTGATGTTTTTCACTCATTCTATAACCTGGAACTTAGAAGTAATTAATTATAAACATTTATTTGTAATTAATTATTTCCCTCAATAGCAAAGCCATTGGGAAGAAACAGAGGCTGAAATATTGAAATCTGTAATAACTGTGTAATGATGATTGCTTTTGCTTGGCCATTTTAATTGCTAGAGAATGAAATCTGTGTTGATAATTGAATGATAATTGTCTTTGCCTTACCAAGTTAACTGCTGCATATTTGTAACTGTTACATCACAATTGCAAATTCACAAAGTGATGCCACTCTTTCTGTAGTTTGGTTGTAATTCAGTGACATGGTTATGGTGCATGGGGAATGCCTCCTGATACCCAACACCACTCCTGTGGGTAAACAATTTGGAGTTACATTTATTATTTATTATTATTTCATGCATTTTTATGCTGTGATGCTAACAGCATAAAAACAATCAAAAATTACATTTAAAACAGTAAAAATAATTTAAAACATTATACAAATTCATTAAACAATAAATTAAAAATGCCAATTAAAACCAAGTCCAAATCTGGGGAAATCCAATGTCTCAGATATCCTAAGTTTTCTTGCCAATTGCCGCTGTCCATTAATCGAACATTATACTGTTTAGCTGGTATTGCATCACCTTATATCTGTCAGGAATTAGCAGCCTCTAATGCAGCGTTTCTCAACCTGGGGGTCGGGACCCCTGGGGGGGGGGTCACTAGGGGGTGTCAGAGGGGTCGCCAAAGACCAAGCGTGGTCCAGATCCATCATTGTTTGAATCCACAGTGCTCTCTAGATGTAGGTGAACAACAGCTCCCAAACTCAAGGTCAATGCCCACCAAACCCTTCCAGTATTTTCTGTTGGTTATGGGGGTCTTGTATGCCCCCCCCCCGAAATTCTCATGGTGGTTCGCGAAAAGCCCTTACTGGTGCATTATTTAAACTGTTATGTTTATTCATATCATGATCTGATTACCATACTCAATATATCCCATATGCATGGGGGTATTGGGGTAATGATACAAAAGGTTTGCTAGGCTAGACCCTCTTTCACTCAGACTCAGCCCCCCTGAAACCCCCCCTGAAAAAAAATCAGCCCCCCCCCCCCAAACGAAATCCTGGCTACGGGCCTGTTGAGAACCACTGTTCTAATGAAAGGAGCAAGGCAGTGACATATCTGGCCCATCCTCTGTTTGGATATCAGCCAGCTTGCCAATGCCTTAAATCAAGAAATAGCTTTCTAAGATCTACAGAGATACTCGCAGGAACACCTCAGCAAGCGAGAATCCAAAAGTGGTAGGTGAAAACTCTCAATCAGTGGCTGATACCAGGTGAGAAACTCCTTTCTGGCCACACAGAAGACTGGGTGCCTTGGAAGGTGCTAAACAGACTGCACTCTGGCACCACGAGATGCAGAGCCAACCTTAAGAAATGGGGCTATAGGTGGAGTCCACAACATGTGAGTACGGAGAAGAGCAAACCACAGACCATTTACTACAATGTAGTCTGAGCCCTGCCACATGCACAGCGGAGGACCTTCTTAAAGTGACACCAGAAACACCTAAAGTGGTCAAAGGGAATTTAGTATAATGCCAAGTTTTTAACTTTGTTTGTGTGTGTGTTTTTTAAACATTTTAACTGTAGTTTGCTTCTGCCATGATAAATAAATAAATACTAGCCTGCTGTAACCTACGGATGTGAGAGCTGGACCTTAGGGAAGGCTGAGCGAAGGAAGATAGATGCTTTTGAGCTGTGGTGTTGGAGGAAAGTTCTGAGAGTGCCTTGGACTGCGAGAAGATCCAACCAGTCCATCCTCCAGGAAATAAAGCCCGACTGCTCACTGGAGGGAAGGATACTAGAGACAAAGTTGAAGTACTTTGGCCACATCATGAGGAGACAGCTAAGCCTAGAGAAGACAATTATGCTGGGGAAAGTGGAAGGCAAAAGGAAGAGGGGCCGACCAAGGGCAAGATGGATGGATGGCATCCTGGAAGTGACTGGACTGACCTTGAAGGAGCTGGGGGTGGTGACGGCCGACAGGGAGCTCTGGCATGGGCTGGTCCATGAGGTCACGAAGAGTCGGAGATGACTGAATGAATGAACAACAACAACAGCCTGCTGTGGCCCACATGGGGTTCTGTGTGCCAGGTTTGGTTCAATTCCATCGTTGGTGGGGTTCAGAATGCTCTTTGATTGTAGGTGAACTATAAATCCCAGCAACTACAACTCCCAAATGAAAAAAAAATCATTTTTGAGTGAAGGACATACATTGGGTTGTTAGGTATCTTTTGTCCAAATTTGGTGTCAATTCGTCCAGTGGTTTTTGAGTTACATTACATTTTTATTTATATAGATCACAACACTACTATTGCACGACACCATTTCTTCTGTGGCTTGCTTATAATTTTCAGTTACTTTTGTAGTTACATGGGCATGGTTATTACATGGCAATACTAAGAAGATCGTCGCATTGTTTATACTCTGTTTCAGTTTTTAAGGTCATGAAAGTGTGGTGAGATGGCATATTTTACCAGTTTGTAACTGTCTCGTGCCTTCCAAAAGTTAGCATAGTGACTTTTAATGAACAGGATACTGAAAGGTTGTTTTAAAAATAGAGTTGTAATAGTAGCAAATTATCATTTCCTGGGGAATTAGAAAAGTAACTGTATTTCCAAGCTCTGCCTTGCCGGCAAACAGAAACTTCTGAAAAGCCTACAGTCAAGAAAAAGGGCAACACATAATTAAAACGTGTTGGTGATGTTGGGTTCAGGACCTGTCCTCTACAAGATAGGTGTGTGTTTGTGTATATAAACAGAACAAATATTTTCTATTGCTGAGAAGACTGTGAAGGTCACTGAGGATTTCGAGAGAATTGTCCAGTTGAGTCACTGAATGTCTTTTAAGAAGATTGAGTAGCCCATAGTAAAGGTAAAGGTTTCTCCTGACATCATGTCCAACTCTGGAGCATGGTGCTCATCTCCATTTCTAAGCTGAAGAGCCAGCATTGTCCATAGACACTTCCTAGATCATGGGGCCGGCATGACTGCATGGAGCACACTTACCTTCCTGACGAAGCAGTACTTATTGATCTACTCATATTTGCATGTTTTTGAACTGCTAGGTTGGCAGAAGCTGTGGCTAACAGCAGGAGCTTACCTCACTCCCCGGATGTGAACCACCAATATACATATATCTTCTCCTCTGTATGACTTCAGGTGCTCATTATATATGTACACACACACACAAATGCAGAGAAACTTGTACAATGACACACACACACACACACAAGTGGTGAATATCTATTTCTTCTGCTCCGAATCTAAAAACCAAAAACTTCAGACAGCAGAAAAGAAAGAAAGAAACAATGGGAGAAAGGAAGAGAGGAGCAGCTTTAGATCCTCTTCAGTGTTCAATTCAGTATTTTAGCTCAAGCATTTTCTGGGTTGTTGTAGGATTTTTCAGGCTATATGGCCATGGTCTAGAGGCATTCTCTCCTGACGTTTCGCCTGCATCTATGGCAAGCATCCTCACAGGTAGTGAAGATGCTTGCACTACCTCTGAGGATGCTTGCCATAGATGCAGGCGAAACGTCAGGAGAGAATGCCTCTAGACCATGGCCATATAGAGGCCAAAAATCCTACAACAACCCAGTGATTCCGGCCATGAAAGCCTTTGACAATACATCAAGCATTTTTGTCAGAGATATTTTTGCTCTGCCCTAAATACAATTAACTCTAATTTTAATTTGCAGGATTAACATTTTACAACTATATTATTTGTGGCTCAATGCTACGGAATTCAGGGAGTTGGGGTTTTAGTCTTTAGCTTTCTCTGGCAAAGAGTGCTGGTGCCTCATCAAACTACAGCTCCTGTGATTCCTTAGCATTGAGCCATGACAGTTAATGTGGTGCCATACTGTATTAATTCCACAGTGTAGATGCACCCTCACACAGCTCTGTCTTCATGTTTTGAACCTTTAATTATATATCTTTGCATGCCATGTTCAGCTCAAACTGGATTGTGAGGTGGCATGATCATTCTTTTAATGTACCCTGCATTGTCCATTCCCTTTGCTTTGGTTACACACTGCCTCCTTGTGTTTATTTGTGTTGAAAGACATTTCTTTCCCCGACCCTATATCAGATCTGTGTGATTGTCCTTGTGATTATCTTGATGGCTATCTTTTCAGTTTCAGAAATATTCCCCTTCACAGTTTGATTCTGAAAAATCAAGTTGGATTCATAAACCAAACTTCAACACAGGGCAAAGTGGAAAAGTAGTTTGCATTCAGTTAACTCAGGAGGAGGACTCTTGCCTTTCCCTGTGTTGTTGTTCATTCGTTCAGTCGTCTCCGACTCTTCGTGACCTCATGGACCAGCCCACGCCAGAGCTCCCTGTCGGCCGTTACCACCCCCAGCTCCTTCAAGGTCAGTCCAGTCACTTCAAGGATGCCATCCATCCATCTTGCCCTTGGTCGGCCCCTCTTCCTTTTGCCTTCCACTTTCCCCAGCATAATTGTCTTCTCTAGGCTTTCCTGTCTCCTCATGATGTGGCCAAAGTACTTCAACTTTGTCTCTAGTATCCTTCCCTCCAGTGAGCAGTCGGGCTTTATTTCCTGGAGGATGGACTGGTTGGATCTTCTCGCAGTCCAAGGCACTCTCAGAACTTTCCTCCAACACCACAGCTCAAAAGCATCGATCTTCCTTCGCTCAGCCTTCCCTAAGGTCCAGCTCTCACATCCGTAGGTGACTACAGGGAATACCATGGCTTTGACTAGGGGGATCTTTGTTGCCAGTCTGATGTCTCTACTCTTCACTATTTTATCGCGACTGGACATTGCTCTCCTCCCAAGAAGTAAGCGTCTTCTGATTTCCTGGCTACAGTCTGCATCTGCAGTAATCTTTGCACCTAGAAATACAAAGTCTGTCACGGCCTCCACGGTTTCTCCCTCTATTTTCCAGTTGTCAATCATTCTTGTTGCCATAATCTTGGTTTTTTTGACGTTTAGCTGCAACCCGGCTTTTGCGCTTTCTTCTTTCACCTTGATTAGAAGGCTCCTCAGCTCCTCCTCGCTTTCGGCCATCAGAGTGGTGTCATCTGCATATCTGAGGTTGTTAATGTTTCTTCCAGCAATTTTCACCCCAGCTTTGCATTCATCAAGCCCCGCACATCCTCACATGATGTGTTCTGCATACAAGTTAAAAAGGTTGGGTGAGAGTATGCAGCCTTGCCGGACGCCTTTCCCAATCTTGAACCAGTCTGTTGTTCCGTGGTCAGTTCTGACTGTTGCTACTTGGTCCTTGTACAGATTCCTCAGGAGAGAGACAAGGTGGCTTGGGATGCCCATCCCACTAAGAACTTGCCACAATTTATTATGATCCACACAGTCAAAGGCTTTAGAATAGTCAATGAAGCAGAAGTAGATGTTTTTCTGAAACTCCCTGCCTTTCTCCATTATCCAGCGGATATTGGCAATCTGGTCTCTCGTTCCTCTGCCTTTTCTAAACCCAGCTTGAACATCTGGCAACTCTCGCTCCATGTATTGCTGGAGTCTTCCTTGCAGGATCTTGAGCATTACCTTACTGGCATGAGAAATAAGGGCAACTGTACGGAAGTTTGAGCAGTCTTTCGCATTTCCCTTTTTTGGTATGGGGATATAAGTTGATTTTTTCCAGTCTGATGGCCATTCTTGTGTTTTCCATATTTGCTGGCAAATGGCATGCATCACCTTGACAGCATCATCTTTTAAGATTTTAAACAGTTCAGCTGGGATCCCGTCGTCTCCTGCTGCCTTGTTGTTAGCAATGCTTCTTAAGGCCCATTCAACTTCACTCCTCAGGATGTCTGGTTCTAATTCATTCATCACACCGTCATAACTATCCTCAATATTATTATCCTTCCTATACAGATCTTCTGTATAGTCACGCCACCTTCTCTTGATCTCTTCAGCTTCTGTTAGGTCCCTGCCATCTTTGTTTCTTATCATACCAGTTTTTGCCTGAAATTTACCTCCAATGTTTCTAATTTTCTGGAAGAGGTCTCTTGTCCTTCCTATTCTGTTGTCTTCTTCCACTTCCATGCATTGCTTATTTAAAAATAGTTCCTTATCTCTTCTGGCTAACCTCTGGAATTTAACTGGGCATATCTCCCCTTTTCACTGTTTCCTTTTGCTTTCCTCCTTTCTTGGGCTATTTCCAGTGTCTCAGCAGACAACCATTTTGCCTTCTTGGTTTTCTTTTTCTTTGGAACGTACTTTGTTGCCGTCTCCTGAACAATGTCTCGGACTTCTGTCCATAGTTCTTCTGGGACTCTGTTTACTAAATCTAGTCCTTCAAATCTGTTCTTCACTTCCACTGTATATTCACTAGGAATGTTAGTGAGATCATATCTAACTGGTCTGTGTATTTTCCCTGATCTCTTTAGTTTTATTCTAAATTGGGCAATAAGAAGTTCGTGATCTGAGCTACAGTCAGCCTCAGGTCTTGTTTTCACCGACTGGATGGATGTCCGCCACCTTTGGCTGCAAAGGATGTAGTCAATCTGATTTCGGTGCTGACCATCTGGTGAAGTCCATGTGTAAAGCCGTCTTTTAGGTTGTTGGAAGAGAGTATTCATTATACACAGCGAGTTTTCCTGGCAAAATTCTATCAGCCTGCGTCCCGCTTCATTTTGTTCTCCCAGACCATGCTTGCCTGTGATCCCAGTTGTCATTTGACTTCCCACCTTGGCATTCCAGTCTCCTGTAATGAAAATAATGTCTCTTTTTGGTGTATTATCCAGTAGGTCCTGCAGATCCTCATAGAACTGATCTACTTCTGCTTCTTCAGCAGCTGTGGTTGGGGCGTATATTTGGATCACTGTGATGTTGAAAGGCTTTCCTTGCACTCGAATTGAGATCATTCTGTCATTTTTTGGGTTGTATCCAAGCACCGCTTTAGCGAATTTCTTATTAATTATGAAGGCTACTCCATTTCTTCGATGTTCCTCTTGTCCGCAGTAGTAGATCTGGTGGTCCTCTGATGTGAAGTGGCCCATTCCAGTCCATTTCAGTTCGCTGACCCCCAGAATGTCTATCTTTAGTCTTGACATCTCACCAATAACAACATCCAATTTGCCCTGGCTCATAGATCTTACATTCCAGGTTCCTATGGTGTGTTGATCTTTAGAGCATCGGATTCGTTGTTCAGCTCCAGTACCGTCGGCCGCTAGCCTTCCTTTCGGCTTTGAGCTAGCTGCGTCATCACATCTGGGGCTAGTTGAACTTATCCTCTGCTCCTCCCCAGTAGCATTTTGGCCATCTTCCGACCTGGGAGTCCCATCTTCCAATGGCATACCGACATATCTCTGGTTGTACTGGTCCATTTAGTTTTCTTGGCAAGGATACTGGAGTGGTTTGCCATTGCCTTCCCCAGGGATCACGCTTGGTCTGACCTCTCTGCCACAACCGTCCCGTCTTGGGTGGCCCTTCACGGTTTCGCTCATGACATCATTGAGGTGCTCAAGCTCCAGCGCCCCGACAAGGCGGTGATCCTTTGCTGGAGGCCTGTAGATTCATGGAAAAGCAAACTGCTGCAGCACCTCTCAATTTATGTATTCTTCCCCATTGATAATTTCCCCACATTCTGATGTTGCTTCATCAGATGTGTCTTGCTTACCCACTGAGAAATGTTGGAGCTTATAACTCTGTATAATGGCTGTTGGGCAGAACCATTTTCAGTGCTTATTCTGGAACTTAAGGTGTCTATCTATTTCTGGAAACTGTTACTTTAATTTACTTTGTCTTTCTACATAACTCTCCAGTTTCAGATTGAGGGACCTTCCAGACAGGCCCACAAATGTGAGGCCTGTCATGCTTTTATCTGAGGTGTCCAAACGATGCCTCAGGTAAAAGGAAATTAATTTGGAACAAATAATAATAATAATAATAATAATAATAATAATAATAAATGGCACTTTGAAAAAGGAGACAGAGGGCTTGATTCTGGCAGCCCAAGAACAAGCCATTAGAACAAATGCCATCAAAGCCAGAATTGAAAAGACGACAACAGATCCCAAATGTAGACTCTGCAAGGAAGCAGTTGAAGCAATAGATCATATCCTCAGATGTTACAAGAAAATCACACAGACAGACTATAAGCAGAGGCATAACACCTTTGCTTCGATGATTCATTGGAATTTGTGCCACAAATATCATCTGCCTGCAACAAAGAACTGGTGGGATCACAACCCTGAAAAAGTTACAGAAAATGAACATGTCAAACTACCCTGAGACTTCTGAATTCAGACTGACAGAGTTTGGAGCACAATACTCCTGACCTCATGATCGTGTTAAAAAACAGAGTGTGGATCGTCGACGATGCAATCCCAGGTGACAGCAGGATTGAAGAGAAACAACTGGAAAAGCTGACATGATATGAAGATTTAAAGATCGAACTGCAAAGACTCTGGCACAAGCCAGTAAAGATGGTCCCAGTGGTGATCGGCACACTGGGTGCAGTGCCTAAAGACCTTGGCTTTCACTTAAACACAATCGGCACTGACAAGATTACCATCTGCAGCTGCAAAAGGCCACCTTATTGGGATCTGCATGCATTATTCACCGATGCATCACACAGTCCTACACACTTGGGATGTGTCCGATGTGTGATCCAATACAACAGCCAGCAGAGTGATCTTGTCTGCTGTGGACTCATCTTGTTGTTTTTCAAATAATAATAATAATAATAATAATAATAATAATAATAATAATAATACAGTTTTTTAACCTTCTTTGTCCTGAATTAATTAGATATGCCTTTAGATCCAGGTATCCCTGAAAGGCCCAGGTCTAATGCAGTATTGGGTCTGTGGGGACTCACCCCCAGGTAGTTCCAGGACCGACGGGAACTACCTGGAGGTGAGTCCCCATTGTCATCTTGCACCTTTTGGGCTCCTGGAGCAATTTTCCCCCTCGTCCCCCTTCTGTCTCCTGATGCATCATTTCTATGTATCAGGACGACTCCAGGACCACCTTAATGGCAGCCCAATAAGTTTAAGGGTAGTTTTGGGGAATTTTGGCATGGCTGTAGTTATCAGGATGGCATGGGAAAAACCCAAAGTTCTTTTTTTTTTGGGGGGGGGGGAGGCTTAAATGTGTTCCAAAGTGGGTTTTTTAAACCTGCTTTGGTGTGCTGGCCCTGAATTGCTCTCTGTCCTGCCTGCATCACAGGCACGCTTGGCGGGGACGAGAGACAGTGCCTTCTCAGTGGTGGCCCCTCGGCTGTGGAATGCCCTGCCTGCAGATATCAGATCGGCCCCTCCCTGATGGCATTTCGGAGGAAAGTGAAGACCTGGCTGTTCAAACAAGCATTTGATTAAACAGTGTAATTGAACATAGGAATACAGAATAATGGATGATGAGACTGGATTCTGATTTTACTGTTGAGGTGCTAATGATTGTTATACGGATATTTAATGATTTATGTTACAATTGTTTTTAATTGCCTTATACTTGCCTCGTGATGTTTTGTATTGATGTTGTTCACCGCTTTGAGTTGCTTGAGGGCTGAGAAAAGCGGTATATAAATAAAGTAAATAAATAAATTTTGTATAACCCGAAGGGGGAAAACTTTCCGATCCAATTTATGATGGCTAATCTTCAGTAAAATACATATAGCTGATTGCCTAAACATGAGAACATATGATGCCTTCTACTTAGAGAAAGTCGAGCAGGACACTGCTAAGAACAGCCAGCCCGAGTCTTTCCATGCTCAGGATTTGCTTGAAAAGCGGAAAAGATGCTCAGATACACTTAATCTCTGCAAGATTTTATTCTCACTGCTAAAATACATTGGGAAGCTACCCAAGCTTTTCAACATAGGTGACAAACAAGTAGGAAGCAAAAGGCCACATCACACACCACTCGAAGGGAACATGGGCAGCTTAAAGCTCTGTCTGTCTGTGGCTGGGATTTGCCATCTAAGAGAATCCCATTGTTTGGCTTCTGAGAGCCAGGGAGGAGAGAAAAAAGAAGGGAAGGAAACCTGCTCTCAGAAAACCTGAGCTTCTTCACCTACAACTGACACCTGAAGCTAATGCTGAGAGAACATTTGAGGCTGGTGGCCTGTAGGCCTTCAGAGCCTTATTGTAGGACTTCTGTAGTACAGGAATGATGGAAGTTCAAGGTTGCCAGAGCCCGAAAAGTGATCCAGAATTGCCTCAGGCCTGCCAGCAGATTTAGCTTCAGCACTATTTCTGTGCAACCCATTTGCTCATGGTTTCTGCTTGAGCCTGAGGGAATTGTCCAGGGCGGCCAGTTGACGCAGGAAACCTCGGTTAGGTATGATGCCCCGGTGGTCCTTGACGGTCTTTATGGCCTCCACCAAGGTTAAACGGTGGTAAATCATGAGGTAGGCAAGGACCAGGGTAGCTGATCTGCTCACCCCCACAGCACAGTGAACCAGGATCCTTCCTGTGGAGAGAATGAAAGACAGATTTATTCATTTACTAGCGGTCCCCTGCCGCACGTTGCTGTGGCCAAGTTTGGTGATCTGGAAAATAAAGTAATGAGAAAATGTTGGTTTCTAATATATATAATTTCTTTATGCTTGTGGGTAAACAGTATTTCTTTCTGTTTCTTTGTCAGTGTTGATGTAGAGATGGTCTGGTTTGCCTTCTCTGGAACATTCAACATATAATTGTCCTTCTTTAGAAGTCCCTTTCAAATCTATGATACTATATCTCTCTGTGTGTGAATCATATATATCTATCAATATCTATGGCTGGATGGCTCTTTGTCAGGAGGGCTTTGATTATGTTTTCTTGCCCCGATGAAGGGAGTTGGACTGGATGGCCTTAAGGATTTTCTGTTGGTCATGGGGGTTCTGTGTGGGAATTTTGCCCCAATTCTGTTGTTCGTGGGCTTCAGAATGCTCTTTGATTGTTGGTGAACTATAAATCCCAGTAACTACAACTCCCAAATGTCAAGGTCTATTTCCCCCAAACTCCATCTGTGCTAATATTTGAGTATCAGTGCCAAGTTTGATCCAGATCCATCATTGTTTGAGTCCACAGTGCTCTCTGAATGTAGGTGAACTACAACTCCCAAACTCAAGGTCAGTGCCCACCAAACCCTTCTACTGTTTTCTGTTGGTCACGGGAGTCCTGTGTGCAATGTTTGGTTCAATTCCATCATTGCTGGAGTTCAGAATGCTCTTTGATTTTAAGTAAACTATAAATCCCAGCAACTACAACTCCAAAAGCTCCTGCTGTTGACAAAATCAATGTTTTTAGTGATGGTCACTCCTTGGGTTCGTAGGTGTCTTGTGGCCAACTTTAGCGGAATTTGTCCAGTGGTTTTTGAGTTATGTTAATCCCACAAATGAACATTACATTTTTATTTATATAGATTTACGGCATTTATATGCCGCCCTTCTCACCCCGAAGGGGACTCAGAGCGGGTCACAAGATATATATGCATACAAAGACTGAGGAAAGACTATATTTTTTGTTGGGACTATATAAGAAACCTTTTCTTTATTAGTGGGGTGAAAGGAGGAAGAACGGAAGTCAACCTTTTTAAAGTGTATTTTTTTTCTCTCTCTCTTTTCTCATCCCCCCCTCTCCTCCTATTTTTCTCTTCCCTTTTCTTTCTCTCTGGCACTGTTTCTATTTAGTATGTGTATTGTGTTGTATTGTTTTATGCTGTTTTTGATAAAATGAATAAAAATTACTTTAAAAAAAGATATATATGCATACAATATATAGATGCATGTGAGAAGCCTCCAACAGGATGGTAACACATCCTAGTGTCCCCTGCGCAACCTCCCTGCAGATCACCAATTCTCTCACACCGGAAACGACTTGCAGTTATCTCAAGTCACTTCTGACATGATAAAAAAGCATATGGGGAAGGGATTTGTATTTGTATGCATAGAATCATAGAATCAGAGAGTTGGAAGAGACCTCATGGGCCATCCAGTTCAACCCCATTCTGCCAATAAGTAGGAAAATCACATTCAAAGCACCCCTGACAGATGGCCATCCAGCCTCTGTTTAAAAGCATCTAAAGAAAGAGCCTCCACCACACTCCAGGGCAGAGAGTTCCACTACTGAACAGCTTTCACCCTTAGCAAGTTCTTCCTAATGTTCAGGTGGAATCTCCTTTCCTGTAGTTTGAAGCCATTGTTCCATGTCCTAGTTTCCAGGGCCCATATCATGACTCCTCTCAGACTTCTCTTTTGCAGGCTAAACATGCCCAGCTCTTTAAGCTGCTCCTCATAGGGCTTGTTCTTCAGACCCTTGATCCTTTGAGTTGCCTTCCTCTGGATACATTCCAGCTTGTCAACGTCTCCCTTCAATTGTGGTGCCCAGAACTGGACACCGTTTTCCAGGTATGGTCTGACCAAGGAAGAATAGAGGAGGTAGCATGAGTTCCCTGGATCTAGACAATTATGCAGGCCAAAATCCCATTGAAAAGAATAGGAAAAAAGAAATATTGTTGATATTTTGTTGTTGTTTGCCATCAAAATTCACTTTTGGGTTTCCCCACAGTTTGGAGATCTCTTCCACAGACTCACCTCCACTCCGGTTCAGTGCCTTGTGGATGAAGTCAGCGGCGGGCTCAAAATAGGGACTCATGTCAAAGGTGGGTGAATCGTGTGCCTCGATGCCCATGTAGCAAATGCCAGTGCCTTCGTAGTAATCCGCACCTCCCCGCCACTTGCTGTGCGAAGCATTGAGGATGTGTGTGATCTGCAGACGTGCCAGCTCACGGCGATTGGCTGCTATATCTCTGTATGGAGCCAAACACACAAAAAAGCATGAATTCATTAACTCCTGCTTGTACTTATGAATAGTCATAAAACCTGGACTGGCTTATCCATGGGTCAATCTAAACACTGTACTCTAACTGTTATCAAAATAGGAAGTTGGCAAAAGGTTTTTGTGAATGGCTCGGTGGGAGCAACAAGGGGTGACTGGCCCCCAAAACAACACTGGTGCATCCCCTTCTCTGTGTCACCAGCCAACCCCTCTGCAATGCCAGAAATACAGCTTAATGGTAACATTAGAAGATGTTGACTATTTCGGCTACCTTGGCAGCCACCTTTCCACAAAAGTCAACATTGACACTGAAATACAACACCACCTGAGCTCTGCGAGTGCAGCATTTTTCCGAATGAAGCAGAGAGGGTTTGAGGATTGGGACATCCGTAGGGAGACCAAAGTGGTTGTTTATAAAGCTATTGTCCTCCCAACTCTGCTATACGCCTGTGAAATGTGGACTGTCTACAGACTACTGGAATTATTCCATCAGCATTGCCTCCTAAAAATTCTTCAAATCTCTGGAGAAGACAAGTGGACAAATTTCAGCATGCTGGAAGAAGCAAAGACCACCAGCATTGAATTGATGCTCCTACGCCATCAACTCCGCTGGACTGGCCACATTGTCCAAATTCCCAATCACTGTCTCCCAAAGCAGTTATTATACTCCCAACTCAAGAATGGAAAAAGGAATGTTGATGGACAGGAAAAGAGATTTAAAGATGGTCTCAAAGCCAACCTTAAAAACTCTGGCATAGACACTGAGAACTGGAAAGCCCTGGCCCTTGAGTACTCTAACTGGAGGTCAGCTGTGACCAGCAGTGCTGTGGAATTCAAAGATACATGAATGGAGGGTGAAAGGGAGAAATGTGCCAAGACGAAGGTGCATCAAGCCAACCCTGACCGGGACCACCTTCCACCTGGAAACCATGTCCTCACTGCAGAAGAACATGTGGATCAAGAATAGGTCAATAGGGGAACAAGACAAGGTTGCCCTTTGTTGCCAATATTGTTTGCCACAGTGATAGAATTACTTGCTAATGTAATAAGAAAAGATGCGAAATTAGAAGGGGTGTTGTTGTTCATTCGTTCAGTCGTCTCCGACTCCTCGTGACCTCATGGACCAGCCTACGCCAGAGCTCCCTGTCGGCCGCCACCACCCCCAGCTCCCTCAAGGTCAGTCCAGTCACTTCAAGGATGCCATCCATCCATCTTGCCCCTGGTCGGCCACTCTTCCTTTTGCCTTCCACTTTCCCCAGCATAATTGTCTTCTCTAGGCTTTCCTGTCTCCTCATGATGTGGCCAAAGTACTTCAGCTTTGTCTCTAGTATCTTTCCCTCCAGTGAGCAGCCGGGCTTTATTTCCTGGAGGATGGACTGGTTGGATCTTCTCGCAGTCCAAGGCACTCTCAGCACTTTCCTCCAACACCACAGCTCAAAAGCATCGATCTTCCTTCGCTCAGCCTTCCCTAAGGTCCAGCTCTCACATCCGTAGGTGACTACAGGGAATACCATGGCTTTGACTAGGCGGATCTTTGTTGCAAGTCTGATGTCTCTACTCTTCACTATTTTATCGAGACTGGACATTGCTCTCCTCCCAAGAAGTAAGCGTCTTCTGATTTCCTGGCTACAGTCTGCATCTGCAGTAATCTTTGCACCTAGAAATACAAAGTCTGTCACGGCCTCCACGGTTTCTCCCTCTATTTTCCAGTTGTCAATCATTCTTGTTGCCATAATCTTGGTTTTTTTGACGTTTAGCTGCAACCCGGCTTTTGCGCTTTCTTCTTTCACCTTGATTAGAAGGCTCCTCAGCTCCTCCTCGCTTTCGGCCATCAGAGTGGTGTCATCTGCATATCTGAGGTTGTTAATGTTTCTTCCAGCAATTTTCACCCCAGCTTTGCATTCATCCAGCCCCGCACATCGCATGATGTGTTCTGCATACAAGTTAAAAAGGTTGGGTGAGAGTATGCAGCCTTGCCGTACGCCTTTCCCAATCTTGAACCAGTCTGTTGTTCCGTGGTCAGTTCTGACTGTTGCTACTTGGTCCTTGTACAGATTCCTCAGGAGAGAGACAAGCTGGCTTGGTATGCCCATCCCACCAAGAACTTGCCACAATTTATTATGATCCACACAGTCAAAGGCTTTAGAATAGTCAATGAAGCAGAAGTAGATGTTTTTCTGAAACTCCCTGCCTTTCTCCATTATCCAGCGGATATTGGCAATCTGGTCTCTCGTTCCTCTGCCTTTTCTAAACCCAGCTTGAACATCTGGCAACTCTCGCTCCATGTATTGCTGGAGTCTTCCTTGCAGGATCTTGAGCATTACCTTACTGGCATGAGAAATAAGGGCAACTGTACGGAAGTTTGAGCAGTCTTTCGCATTTCCCTTTTTTGGTATGGGGATATAAGTTGATTTTTTCCAGTCTGATGGCCATTCTTGTGTTTTCCATATTTGCTGGCAAATGGCATGCATCACCTTGACAGCATCATCTTTTAAGATTTTAAACAGTTCAGCTGGGATCCCGTCGTCTCCTGCTGCCTTGTTGTTAGCAATGCTTCTTAAGGCCCATTCAACTTCACTCCTCAGGATGTCTGGTTCTAATTCATTCACCACACCGTCAAAGCTATCCTCGATATTGTTATCCTTCCTATACAGATCTTCTGTATAGTCTCGCCACCTTCTCTTGATTTCTTCAGCTTCTGTTAGGTCCCTGCCATCCTTGTTTCTTATCATACCAATTTTTGCCTGAAATTTACCTCCAATGTTTCTAATTTTCTGGAAGAGGTCTCTTGTCCTTCCTATTCTGTTGTCTTCTTCCACTTCCATGCATTGCTTATTTAAAAATAGTTCCTTATCTCTTCTGGCTAACCTCTGGAATTGCGCATTTAACTGGGCATATCTCCCCTTATCACTGTTTCCTTTTGCTTTCCTCCTTTCTTGGGCTACTTCCAGTGTCTCAGCAGACAACCATTTTGCCTTCTTCGTTTTCTTTTTCTTTGGAACGTACTTTGTTGCCGTCTCCTGAACAATGTCTCGGACTTCTGTCCATAGTTCTTCTGGGACTCTGTTTACTAAATCTAGTCCTTCAAATCTGTTCTTCACTTCCACTGTATATTCGCTAGGAATGTTAGTGAGATCATATCTAACTGGTCTGTGTATTTTCCCTGATCTCTTTAGTTTTATTCTAAATTGGGCAATAAGAAGTTCGTGATCTGAGCTACAGTCAGCCCCAGGTATTGTTTTCACCGACTGGATGGATGTCCGCCACCTTTGGCTGCAAAGGATGTAGTCAATCTGATTTTGGTGTTGACCATCTGGTGAGGTCCATGTATAAAGCCGTCTTTTAGGTTGTTGGAAGAGAGTATTCGTTATACACAGCGAGTTTTCCTGGCAGAATTCTATCAGCCTGCGTCCCGCTTCATTTTGTTCTCCCAGACCATGCTTGCCTGTGATCCCAGTTGTCATTTGACTTCCCACCTTGGCATTCCAGTCTCCTGTAATGAAAATAATGTCTCTTTTTGGTGTATTATCCAGTAGGTCCTGCAGATCCTCATAGAACTGATCTACTTCTGCTTCTTCAGCAGCTGTGGTTGGGGCGTATATTTGGATCACTGTGATGTTGAAAGGCTTTCCTTGCACTCGAATTGAGATCATTCTGTCATTTTTTGGGTTGTATCCAAGCACCGCTTTAGCGAATTTCTTATTAATTATGAAGGCTACTCCATTTCTTCGATGTTCCTCTTGTCCGCAGTAGTAGATCTGGTGGTCATCTGATGTGAAGTGGCCCATTCCAGTCCATTTCAGTTCGCTGACCCCCAGAATGTCTATCTTTAGTCTTGACATCTCACCAATAACAACATCCAATTTGCCCTGGCTCATAGATCTTACATTCCAGGTTCCTATGGTGTGTTGATCTTTAGAGCATCGGATTCGTCGTTCGCCTCCAGTACCGTCGGCCGCTAGCCTTCCTTTCGGCTTTGAGCTAGCTGCGTCATCACATCTGGGGCTAGTTGAACTTATCCTCTGCTCCTCCCCAGTAGCATTTTGGCCATCTTCCGACCTGGGAGTCCCATCTTCCAATGGCATACCGACATATCTCTGGTTGTACTGGTCCATTTAGTTTTCTTGGCAAGGATACTGGAGTGGTTTGCCATTGCCTTCCCCAGGGATCACGCTTGGTCTGACCTCTCTGCCACAACCGTCCCGTCTTGGGTGGCCCTTCACGGTTTCGCTCATGACATCATTGAGGTGCTCAAGCTCCAGCGCCCCACAAGGCGGTGATCCTTTGCTGGAGATTAGAAGGGGTAGGAACAACAAAACAAAAAATTAGTTTATTTGCTGACGACACATTATTGACAATTAAAAATATATGTGGCAATATGGATAGAATAAAATCACATTTAGAGATATTTGGCAAAATAACAGGTTTACAAATTAATTGGAAAAAATCATAAATGATGTTACTTAATTATACAAAAAAGGAAGAAGAAGATTTTATGAAACAGGTTAACATGGGAATAAAGATCAAGAATGAAATAAAATACTTAGGAATAATTATAACTAAGGAATTATATGAAATGGAAGAGGCCAATGTAACAAGATTAAGGAAAGTAACTCAAAAACAATTACGAGAATATGAAAATATAAAACTATCATGGTAAGAATAGGTCTTCACAGCCACCTATGTATCTACTGCCAAGATGACACACGCAGATGACACATGCAGATGACACACAACTCTACTACTCTTTTCTACCTAATTCCAAGGAGGCCTCTCGGGTGCTGGACGAGTGCCTGGCCGCTGTGTCTATCTGGATGAGGAAGAACAGGCTGAAGATCAATCCCGACAAGACAGAGGTCCTCCTGGTTGATCGCAAACCGGATCGGGGTATAGGGTGGCAACCTGTGTTGGATGGGGTTACACTCCCCCTGAAGCCACAGGTCCGCGGTTTGGGAGTCCTCTTGGATTCATCGCTCACGCTTGAGGCTCAGGCGTTGGCGGTGTCCGGGAGGGCTTTTGCACAATTGAGACTCGTGCACCAACTGCGACCGTACCTCGCGAAGGCTGATCTGGCCGGGGTGGTCCATGCCTTGGTCACCTTTAGATTGGATTACTGTAATGCGCTCTACGTGGGGCTGCCCTTGAAAACGGCTCGGAAATTCCAACTGGTCCAACGGGCAGCAGCCAGGATGTTAACAGGGGCTCCTTACAGAGAGAGGTCAACCCTCCTGTTCAAGGAGCTTCACTGGCTGCCATTTATTTGCCGAGCCCAATTCAAGGTGCAGGTGCTTACCTACCAAGCCCTAAATGGTTTGGGACCTGCCTACCTGTGTGACCGCATCTCCATTTATGAACCCTCACGTTCACTTCTTTCATCCGGAGAGGCCCTGCTCGTGATTCCGCCTGCGTTGCAGGCACGTTTGGTGGGGACACGAGATAGGGCCTTTTCTGTAGTGGCCCCCCCGACTCTGGAACACCCTCCCAAAAGATCTTAGACAGGCCCCTACATTGGCAGTCTTTAGAAAAAACTTGAAGGCCTGGCTGTTCCGATGCGCATTTCCAGAATAGGAATCTCCAATAACAAGTCCCAGAAGCACTTTCATAGAACTAAGATTGTAGCACACTGCACACTGCACTTGCCCTATAATCCCCACATACCACCTGTCACATCAGCACTTTTAATCCTGTACCCACTACTCTGGCCTGGCCCAGTTTTTAGTGTTTTGATGTATTGTTTATTGCATGTCGTTATACTGCTTTAACTGTTTTTAATTTGCTTTAGGTGTTGTATTGTTGTGTTGTGTTTTGAGGCCTCGGCCTTTGTAAGCCGCATCGAGTCCTTTGGGAGATGCTAGCGGGATACAAATAAAGATAATAATAATAATAATAATAATAATAATAAGATACTACACTTGGAGAGCCATCATCCTCGGGCTATGAAGGGTCGCCTAAGTACGTAAGTATAGTAAAGCAAGTAAGTTATGGATCCATGGTTTTTATTGTTTTATTGCTTTTATATGGTTTATATTATATGCAATGCTTTTAACTGTATTTTAGGTTTTTTGGGGGCATTGATTTCCGACTGTAAACTGTCTCAGGTCGCCTCCAGGTTGAGAGGGGTGGTATGCAAATATAGTAAATAAATAAAATAAATAATAAAATAAATAAATGGAGTCCTCTGCTAAGCCCCAAAATTCTACCTTTGACTTAGACATGAGCATATACTGCAATCCTGTGAGATTCTACCTATCTAAGTCTCTTGCCAACCTCATCTTCTTGCCTGTTCAAAAAACATTTGGTGGTTATTATAAATGCTCCCCGTTTCTCTCCAGGCAGAATATGTGGGTCTTAGAATTTCGTATTTATGGCTGGCAGATTTTCCTGCCCTTTTCATCACTTGATGCACAGGCCCAAAGGCCACTCTTGGAAAAACATCTTCTCCTTGCCATAATCCATTTATCCTCTGTTTAGATTTACTTTTGACAGCTGTGCCTCGGAGGGACAAACTGCATGATACTCGAACAGATATTAATTAGGCATTTGTAGAAAATGGGCTCACTCACTGATACTGCTTTTAAAAAAATGTTTTACTTGATTTGTACATCTCAGACCTTATGTGAACACAAAGGTAATTTGTGGTCAAAGGAAAATAAAAATAAAGCATACCAAATGTTTCTGCTACATCCCACAGGCTTTCCTGTTCCTGCTAAACTAAGTTGCAATCTGTATCGTAACCTGAAAGGAGTGGATTTTTTAAAAGCAATAATATATTATTGAGAGCTAGCAACAGATTTGTTGATAAGGAACATCCACACAACTGCCTGCAATTTGAAAGTTTCCTTTGGGTCATGGGTATGGGGTAGGCATGGTTAGGTTTGGTCGGAATCTTCGTAATTTGGAATAAATTCGGAAAGATTTCCTTTTTGAAGCAATTTTGAAGTTTTTAAGGAAACTGGAAGTCCCTTTGCCCTTCCGAAGCTTTTTCCGCCATTTCTCTTATGAATCAGTAAGTGAGTCAGAAATGATTCAGCTTTCCCCCTCTTCTGTTCCCTGGCCTCGATTCAAGCCAGAGAAGTGTTCTAAACCAGTGTGGATGGATTCCCTTCCTTTCCTTTCCTTCCCCACATCAGTTTAAACCAGTGTGGATGTACAGTGTTGTACTGCCTACCTTCGCGACTGCATTTCTATTTATGTACCCACACAATCTCTTCGGTCTTCCGGAGATGCCTTTCTCTCGCTCCCGCCTGTATCACAAGTGCAATTTGCGGGGACGAGAGAGAGAGAGAGAGCCTTCTCTGTGATGGCTCCTTGACACTGGAAATCACTTCCCAAAGACATTAGGCAAGATTGCCAGCCCTTACGCTGGCAATCTTCAAGAAGAATCTGAAAACTTGGTTATTCCAATGTGCTTTCAGTGATTGAATGTAAGGTACTCCCTGACTAAACACTTTGCACTAAATGACCTCAGTAGCACTTTATTTATGGTTCGTGAAATTAAATCCTTCCTCATCCCTGGACGAGGGATGTTTGACATTGTCCTATCTCCCAGTGTTTAATTTTTTAAAATATTTTTATCCTGAATTTGGCCCTTCCTAGCGAAATCTTTTGTGTTTTAATGTTTGATTTTATATTGTTGTGTTGCTATTATATTGTTTTGCATTTATGTATTTTATTTTTTGGTTTTATTATGTTCTCATGTTATATTGTTTGTGTAATGTACTGATGGGCATGGCCTCATGTAAGCTGCACCGAGTCCCCTTGGGAGAGATGGAGCGGGGTATAAATAAATAAATAAATAAATAAATAATAATAATAATTATTATTATTATTATGTATTCCCTTCCTTTCCTTTCCCTCCCGCGTCAGTTTAAACCAGTGTGGATGGATTCCCTTCCTTTCCTTTCCCTCCCACATCAGTTTAAACCAGTGTGGATGGATTCCCCTCCTTTCCTTTCCATCCCACGTCAGTCTTAAGCGAGAGAAGCGGTTCTAACCAGAGTGGATGGATTTCCTCCCTTTGCTTCTCCTGCTTGTGGAGTAAAACAACTACTTTCAAAGTAAAGACCACCCAATGAAACAGGAAATACCACTTTGAAACCATTAACAAAAGGAGTCAGAAGTCTCGGAAGTTTCGCAAAGTTTTGAACAATTTTTCCGTGAAAATCGGAATTGACATTAGATCCAAACCACCAGCGCCGCCTACATCCGAAACGAGTTTTGTACCATTTTTTTTTAAATCAAACAAACCTAGTATGGGGTCCATGCCCTCCAACATTTCACAGATGAAAGCAGAGGCATGCTGACTGAGGCCCCTTTCACACAGCTGAACAAAATCCCACATTATTTGCTTTGAACTGGAATATATGGCAGTGTGGACTCAGATAACCCTATACACAACTCTATATTCCAGAATATCAAGGAAGAAAATCCCATAATATCTATTTTGAACTGGGTCATCTGAGTCTACACTCAGATAATATGGGATTTTCTGCCTTGACATTTTGGGTTATATGTCTGTGTGGAAGGGCCTTGAGCAACATCAGTGTATGCTCATGATAGAAAAAAGTCAAGAAAGGCTGCAGCAGTTTGCTTTTCCCTGAGCACATTGGGAATTGCAAAATTCTGTCCATCTCTTTCCTTTCCCCACACTTACTGAATTGAGAGCCATCCCATAAAACAGTGTTTTTCACCTTCTTAATGCCGCAAACCCTTAATACAGTTTCTCATGTTGTGGTGACCCCCAACCATAAAATTATTTTCGTTCCTACTTCATAACTGTAATTTTGCTACCAAATTTGAATACTGATGGTGTTGGGGGAGGTTGATTTTGTCATTTGTAGTTGTAGTTGCTAGGATTCATAGTTCACCTACAATCAAAGAGCATTCTGAAATCCACTAATGATGGAATTGAACCAAACTTAGCACACAGAACTCCTATGACCAATAAAAAATACTGGAAGGGTTTAGTGGGCATTGACCTTGAGTTTTGGAGTTGCACTGTGGACTCAAACAATGATGGATCTGGACCAAATTTGCTACGAATATTCAACATGCCCAAATGTGAACACTGGTGTAGTTTGGGGAAAACAGACCTTGACACTTGGGCATTGTAATTGCTGGGATTTATAGTTCACCTACAATCTAACAGTATTCTGAACCCCACCAACGATAGAATTGGGCCAGACATCCCACACAGGACCCCCATGACAGAAAATATTGTGTTTTCTGATGGTCTTTGGCAACCACACTCGCGACCCACCTTAGGTTGAGAAACGTTGCCATAAAATGAACCATCCTTCTCTCTCTCTAGTGCCCTCTTGTGGCCTCCATCCGGATAAAGAAACAGTATTGCATCTTGAAAAGCAGAGGATGAATTATGATTGCCTCTGCCAAGTATCTACTTATAGAGTCCTCATTTAGGTTTGATGTCTTCTCATATGCTTTGCTCCCAGTGCTGATGGAGTCCCCCCACCTTCACAGGTAAGGTAGCATTACCTCCCCCCCCCCTTTCCATCCTATGGCAGAAGGCCATGGCTGTGGTCACTGTACATTTATTTATTTACAGTATTTATATTCTGCCCTTCTCACACCACAGGGGACTCAGGGCGGATTACAATGTACTTATTTATTTATTTACAGTATTTATATACCGCCTTTCTCATGCCTGGGGGGACCCAAAACAGTTTACACATAAATAATGGCAAGATTCAATGCCTTACGTTGGGCACAGATATGATGCCAATACATCATATCGCAATGTATCGTATATGGCAAACGTTCAATGCCATAGACACACAACATATATAGACAGACACACAGAGGCTATTTAATGTTCCAGCTTTTTCATGAGGGTATTCTGGCCACCGGGGAGCTGTCACTTCACCGTCCATTTGTGACACTGATGAAGTACTTCCTCATTCTTTGCATACTTGCTGGAGATTTTTTAATGGCCTCATAAATTAGTTAAATTAGCCTCCCTGCATAAGTGGTTCCTAAATTTCCTACTTGACAGATGCAACTGTATTTTGGGCTGCAAAGGTTGACAGCAAGCTACACAAATTGGTCGGAAGCTCACTCCGACCCGGGCTGCCTTCGAACTCTTGACCTTCCAGTCAGTAGTGATCTTAATGCATCTGACTCCCAGTCAGCTGCGCCACAGTCCCGGTGCACAAAGCGGGGCACAAGTGTTCACAAGTGGGGAAGGACAACTCCCCAGTGAAGCAGTTATTTAAAAGTAGATTAGAAGACAGTTTAAAATCACATTTTAAAACACAGGTAATTGTAACAGGTATGGAATCGAGGGCGAGGGAAAGATTGATAGGAGGGATCAAAAACACTGGGGGGGGGGCACTAAAGGAGAAGGGAGGGGCACATTGCGAGTCTAGTAGCATTTCATGGCTGCAATATCTGGGCTTATACATACTGATCTCCAAGGTAGAGTCCCGGCCAGACCTCATCAGCATGGTTACAGGCTGTCTTCCCTGTGTAGAGTAGTCTCTCCAGCTCAAAGACACTGAGGATGGGGTGGCTGATTGTGTCATCATGGATCCTCCTGACCGGAGCTCTGGATCCATTCCTGGAGAACCGGGACATGAAAGCCATTGGTGCCACCAAGTCCCCCCTGGCATCCCCGTCTTCGTCAGGGGGCTGGGCTGGGACAGAGCTTCTTGTACAACTACCACCCACGGTCGGTTTCTAAGCTGAAAGAGAGGCAGAAATTGTATTCATCAACCTACCTCAGCCCCAACTTTCCATGAGAGGACAACAACTCAATGCTTCCATTGAGGTCCTGCAACAAATGGAAAAGAGAGAGGCTGAAGCAAGAAACAGTGCCCCTTGGGTCCAAGACATTGATTCCAAGTTTTTCATTCATACCAAATGATTATTTTACATGGAAGAGCAAACCATACACACATTTATTTATTTACATCATTTTTACCCTGCTCTTCTCACCCCTGCAGGGGGACTCAGAGCGGCTCACAATGGCAGCGATTCAATGCCACAATATTTACAATTATAAAAGCAGAATAAAACCATACCATGCAACACATTAAAACCACATTAATTATCAATCATAAAAAAATTCCATTATAATAATCATCGTCTGGTCCAATTCACTGTTCAGGTGCTGTTATATCCATTAGCCAAAAGCCTGGTTCCACAACCACAATTTCAGTTTTCTTCTGAAAGGAGGGAGGGCGCTGATCTAATTTCGCTGGGGAGCGAATTCCACAGGTGGGGGGGGTCACCACCGAGAAGGCCCTGTCCCTCATCCCCACTAGCCGCGTTTGCGAAGTTGGTGGGACTGAAATGGCAGGGTGAAGGTTTCAGGAAAAGGAGAGGCAAAGAGAGGTCCGGAGATCTAAAAGCACGGTTTTATTTATCCAGCTCGGGCCTGGTGAGGAGTTCTCTCCTAAAGCACCAGAGCCCCGATCAAGGGGCTGACTGCCTTTTATAGTTTTCAGAATCAAGCAAACAAAGAAACATGCTACTACATACAATATCGTCATTCCTACGTCATCTTAGCATCATAAGAATATCAAGTTCTAACTTCTAACATGCAAAAAGGCATGTCTGTGTCTTGCTGAAGAGCAAACATGGCTTACACTCATCAATCAAGGGGCCCACTCTGACCTGCCAAGAGGTGCTTCTTACTTAGAGTCTAGATGTACCAGCCTGTGGCTTATCTCTCCTGGAATGTTCCCCCTCCCTCTTGGCTGTGCCTGGGACAGCAGCTCTCCTTCAGCATTCTTTTTACACAGAGAGAGAGAGCCTGAATGTTCTATACCAGTGGTTCTCAACCTGGGGTCCCCAGATGTTTTTGGCCTTCAACTCCCAGAAATCCTAAAAGCTGCTAAACTGGCAGGGATTTCTGGGAGTTGTAGACCAAAAACATCTGGGGACTCCAGGTTGAGAACCACTGTTCTATACATTTAAAATACATATGATTTTATGCATAAATCAATACATATCTATTTTTCCAATATCTCCTCATCAGGACCTCTCCAGCAGATCTTAAACTACGAGGTGGAACATAGAGGGAGATACGTTCGGACAAGTAAGCTGGTCCGGAGTTGTATAGGGCTTTATAGGCCAAGACCAGCATTTTGAATTGTGCTCAGAAATGGACTGGCAGCCAGTGGAGTTGACATAACGGGGGGGTGGTATGCTCCCTGTACGAAGCTCCAGTGAGCAGTTTGGCTGCTGCCCGTTGCACTAGTTGCAGTTTCCGAACAGTCTTCAAAGGCAACCCCATGTAGAGTGCATTGCAGTACTCTATTTGGGATGTAAACAGAGTGTGGACCACTGTGGCCAGATCAGACTTCCCAAGGTACGGGCGCAACTGGTGCACAAGCTTTAACTGTGCAAAAGCTCTCCCGGCCACCGCCGAGACCTGGGGTTCCAGGCTCAGCGATGAGTCCAGGATCACCCCCAAGCTGCAAACCTGCATCTTCAGGGGGAGTGTAACCCCATCCAACACAGGCTGTAACCCTATGCCCTGTTCGGTCTTTCGACTGACCAGGAGGACCTCTGTCTTGTCTGGATTTAGTTTCAATTTGTTAGCCCTCATCCAGTCCTACACAGCAGCCACAAATAGTAATGCCAGCCGGTTCTCAAGGCCATTCCCTCTAAGTTTAATAACTTTTCTTTCTTTAAATCTGCCCAATCCTTTGACTACATCAATGCACTAGCCTCAAAATATAATTTTAGATCTGGAGTTGCTAGTCCTTCTCTTTTTGTTTCTTCGATCATATTTTTGAAATTAATTCTCGGTTTTTTGCCTTGCCAGATATATTTCATTACATCTATCATACGAAAGTTGACTGGCACAACCTGGGGATCACAACCGGACACAGTGAAGACATCTGCCCTTGTGCTATGCTACTCTGCAGCTGAGTATGCATGCACAGTGTGGAACACATCTCACCACGCTAAAACAGTGGATGTGGCTCTTAATAAGACATGCCACATCATGTCTGCGCCCTACACCACTGGAGAAATTACACTGTCTAGCCGGTATTGCACCACCTGACATCTGCCGGGAAGTAGCAACCAATAGTGAAAGGACCAAGGCAGGGACATCTCCGGCCCACCCCCTGTTTGGGTATCAGCCAGCAAGTCAACGACTTAAATCAAGAAATAGTTTTCTAAGATCTACAGAAACACTCGCTTGAACATCTCAGCAAGCGAGAGTCCAAAAGTGGCAGGCTGAAACCCAGAACCTCAATCAATAGCTGATACCAAATGAGAGACTTCCCCCTGGACACACAGAAGACTGGGCAACTTGGAAGCCGCTGAACAGACTGCACTCTGGCACCACAAGATGCAGAGCCAACTTTAAGAAATGGGGCTGCAAAGTGGAATCCACGACATGCAAGTGTGGAGAAGAGCAAACTACAGACCACCTGCTGCAATGCAACCTGAGCCCTGCCACATACACAATGGAGGACCTTCTTATAGTAACACCAGAGGCACTCCAAGTGGCCAGATACTGGTCAAAGGACCTTTAATCAACTACCAAGCTTGCAAACTTTGAGGTTTGTTTGTTTGTTTATTTGTTAAAAAATGCAATACAACTGTTTGGTTTGCTCCTGGCATGATAAATAAATACAAAATTTCAGACTTAGGTTGACGCTGAGTGAGGGCCGGGTAAATGACATTGGAGGGCCGTATCTGCCCCCCCCCCCCCGGGGTGGGGGGATCCATCATGGATCTCTTTAAGAATTTGATAACACTCCACTCGAAATAGCTTCTGAATTATCTTAAAGATCGGGTTCCATATTTCACAGTGCCAACACAATATAACACTTCTCGCAACACGGACATAAAGCACATTACTATGGTGACTGATTAGTCCAAGATGAGAAAAATATAGTCAGGGTCTCCAAGTCCTGCATATTTCAGTCTGTTTGGCTGATTTTCCTGGCCTTTTTTCTATTTTTGCAGCTTCCAAGGTTGCTAATCTGTTTTGGATGCGGTCAAAGCTGTTGTTTTCTATTGAAAACAAACAAACCAAGCCATTTTGGGGCGAATCAGTGAGCCTTTAAGCATCTTGCATGCCTTTTCACAAATTAGCATGCACAAAGAAGGAAGGGATGGTGGATTTTTCTCTGCTTTTGAGCTGGCAAAATCTAACCAATCAGGATCAAGGTGAGCTCAGCTGCTGCCTTCCTTCAAAACAATGTTTTGCCAGCAGAGCTTTGCCAGTTCAGGGACCGCCAAGCCCAGAATAGTAATGAGAAGCACTGGCAGGTGTGAGCAGCTTTGGACAGAGAACCAAGATCTGAGAGAGATAAAAAAAATCAAGATGTTTTCCCTCTGGCGCTGACCCCATTATATGCCACCGAGAAGAAAGAGTTTTCCATTGGGCTCTCTTTTGTGGCAGCTCTGGTTTTTCTTTCAGGGAGCACCAAGATTTCTGAGGGTCCCCATTATATTTAAGAAGGAAAATGAATTCTTCTCGAGCTTGCATATTTGCAAAAAAAAAACAAACAAAACTTTCAGTGACCCAAAGATAGAACGTCACAAGCCCAATTCCTGGCAGCTCCAGTTTGAAACAATCCAGTTGCAATTAATTTTTCTTGAAATCTTGGAAAGCTACTGTCAATTTGGCTAGACAATATGAGCTAAAAGGACCAGTATTTCCACCTGCAATAAATCAGATTGCTGTATAACAAGGTTCTCTCGGGATCCCATTATAAACTGAAGTGATTGCTTATTGAATTTGAAGTGGGCTGGAGGTTTAGCACAGCTGGTAAATCATCAGCAGCTATAAGATCTATCAACTGAAAGATTGCAAGTTCAAAGCCCCAGGTCGGCGTGAGCGGCTGTCAGCCCTGCTCACTCTTTACCTAAGCAGCTTTAGCTGTAATTAGAGGAATTAGGTACTGCTAAAAGCTTCTCAGCCTTTTGGCTAGGATCAAGTGTAGTATTTGTTCTTATCAGTTTAATATCTGATACGTCCTCTATTTTAGGACTATATATTAAATGGATTTTTGGGCCTGGGAGATGGAATAAGGGCTTGCTCCATCCACCCCACGCATCGACCTGGTATTGCAGTGCCTCCAGGAATGGTGCACCTCCCTCTGGGAGGAATAAACATGGTGCAAAAATAGATGCGAATTGTAGTTTTACTGCTTAGTAAACATTGTCTTTTTTTTAGGAGCCCCCGTGGCACAGTGGGTTAAAGCGCTGAGCTGCTAAGCTTGTTGACCGAAAGGTCGCAGGTTCGAATCTGGGGAGCAGTTCGCTTGACTCCTGGTAATGTCTTCTTCCGTGGTCAGCTTCAGCTTCTGCCAACCTAGCAGTTCGAAAACATGCAAATGTGAGTAGATCAATAGGTACTGTTCCGGTGGGAAGGTAACGGTGCACCACATGACTTTGGAGGTGTCTATGGACAATGCTGATTCTTTGTCTTAGAAATTGAGATGAGCACCACACCCCAGAGGTGGAAACAAGTGGATTTCATGTCAGGGAAAAACCTTTACCTTAAAAGCAGGGAAGGTGTTTTACAAAGCAATAAAGAAAAAGATCAGCAAATGCTGGAATGAGGAAGTCCTGATGGCTCTTCATCATAGAGAATGGAGCAACAGCAACCCCTGTGGACTCGAGCCCAGCCGTCCATGACATCGAAAAAACACCTCCTTCTGTGCTGTCTGTCTGTGTACTGTCTATAACAGTGTTTCTCAACCTTCCTGATGCCATGACCCCTTAATACAGTTCCTCATGTTGTGGTGACCCCCAACCATAAAAATTATTCTCATGACTACTTCACAACTGTAATTTTGCTACTGTTATGAAGCGTAATGTAAATATCTGATATGCAGGATGTATTTTAATTCACTAGACCAAATTTGGCACAAATACCCGATACACCAAAATTTGAATACTGGTAGGATGTGTGTGTGTGTGTGTTATTTTGTCATTTGGGAGTTGTAGTTGCTGGGATGTATAGTTCACCTACAACCAAAAAGCATTCTGAATTCCACCAATGATGGAACTGAACCAAACTTGGCACACAGAACTTCCATGACTAACAGAAAATACTGGAAGGGTTTGGTGGGCATTGACCTTGAGTTTTGAAGTTGTAGTTCACCTACATCCTGAGAGCACTGTGGACTCAAACAATGATGGATCTGGACCAAACTTGGCACAAATCCTGAATATGCCCAAATGTGAACTCTGGTGAAGTTTGGGGGAAAATTGACCTTGACATTTGGGAGTTGTAGTTTCTGTGATTTATAGTTCACCTACAATCAAAGAGCATTCTGCACCTCACCAAGGTTAGAATTGGGACAAACTTCCCACACAGAACCCCCATGACCAAAAGAAAATACTGTGTCTTTGGCAACCTCTCTGACACCCCCTTGTGACCCCTCCAGGGGTCCCGACCCTCAGGTTGAGAAACACTGGTCTATACAAATGACACTGAATGTTTGCCATGTTTGTATACTTGTGATCTGCCCTGAGTCCCCTTTGGCATGAGAAGGGCGGGATATAAATAAATAAATTATTATTATTATTATTATTATTATTATTAAAGTTGGTCCTCTGTATCTATGGACTCTGTATCCTTGCTTCAACCATCAATGGATTGAAAATACCACCCACCCCCCATATTTTTCAAAAAACCAAATCTTGATTTTTGATATTTTGTACAAGAGGCATCACTTTTTCTATGCCATTCTATATGATATACTGATTTTGTATCCACATGGGGTTTCGGAAACCAAGGCATAAAGGATGTGTTACTGGGCTGTGTCACTGGTGAGTCAAAGCTCACCAGCAACACAGCCCAGCCTGCTTTTAGAATCCTAGAACGTAGGCAGCCGTCATAAAGGAGAATGTACAATGCTTTGTTCGATCATGATTGAGTCACCACAATCTCCACAGAGATAAACACAATTAAGCTCAACTTGTACAAGTTGTGCATAAAAGCCACTTCATTATAAAGAAGCCAGAGATTGTTGTGAGAATGCCAACCAATTCTTTCCTCACCTGTCCCACTGCCTACTGCTTCTGTTGCTAAGGTTATCTACTCTGAACGTCAGAAGGAGTCGAATAGGTGTTTTCCCCAGAACTTGATCAATAATAATAATAATAATAATAATAATAATAATAATAATAATAGAACATGCAAAAATACTGTGGGAATTTCGAATGCAAACTGACAAAGTTTTGGAACACAATACGCCTGACATCACGATTGTGGAAAAGAAAATGTTTGGATTATTGATGTTGCCATACTGGGTGACAATTGCATTGAAGTAAAACAACAGCTGTTATCAGGACCTCAAAATCGAACTGCAAAGGCTCCGGCATAAACCAGTACAGGTGATCCCAGTAGTCATTGGCGCACTGGGTGCCGTGCCAAAATATCTTAGCTGGCATTTGGAAACAATAAACATTGACAAAATCACCATCTGTCAACTGCAAAAAGCCACCTTACTTGGATCTGTGCACATCATTTGAAAATACATCACACAGTCCTAGACGCTTGGGAAGTGTTCGACTTGTGATTTTGTGATATGAAATCCAGCATATAGATCTTGTTTGCTGTGACATACTGTGCTTTTGTGTCAGAATAATAATAATAATAATAATAATAATAATAATAATAATGTGACACTTAACTGTAAATTAGGAGAAGGAAAGGTGGGTTTAGTCGAAGGCTTTGAGGGCCAGAATCACTGGGTTGTTGTGAGTTTTTCAGGCTGTATGGCCATGTTCCAGAAACAAGCCCAATGAGGAATGGCTTAAAGAGCTGGGCATGTTTAACCTAAAGAAGAGAAGGCAGAGAGGAGACATGATAGCCATTATAAATATGTGAGAGAAAGTCATAGGGAGGAGGAAGCAAGCTTGTTTTCTGCTGCCCTGGAGACTAGGAACAAGAAAGGAGCTTCCATGTGAACATTAGAAAGAACTTCCTTGCTGTGAGAGCTGTTCAGCAGTGGAAACTTTAAACAGAGGCTGGATGGCCATCTGTCAGGGGTGCTTTGAATGCAATTTTCCTGCTTCTTTGCAGAAAGGGGTTGGACTAGATGGCCCATGAGGTCTCTTACAACTCTATGATTCTATGCATACACATACAATGGAAGTACAAGAATCCCTTCCCCATATGCTTTTTTTTATCATGTTGGAAGTGACTTGAGATAACTGCAAGTCGCTTCATGTGTGAGAGGATTGGTAACCTGCAGAGATGTTGCCCAGGGGACGCCTGGATATGTTACCATCCTGTTGGAGGCTTCTCACATGTCCCTGCATGGGAATCTGGGGCTGACAGATGGGAGCTCACTCTGTCTCGCGGATTTAAACCACCAACCTTGAGGTCTTCAGGTCAGCAGTTCAGCCGGCACAAGGGTTTAACCCACTGCGCCATCGCAGATCCATATGTGAATTAAGTGAAAAATATTTTTGCATCTTGAACTCATTTTTCAGCCATTGAAGTAAGTTGAGGACAAAGAAGGAAATGAGATGAACAGAGAGAAATTTACACGTTTTAAAAGCAGATGACAAGTGGGATGGTAGAGAGCTAATCAGGAGTTTCTGTGCCAAATTGGGACAAGTGGAAGGCACGGGGATGTCTTTTTTTCTACCACTTCCATTCAATTCGATCAGTGTAAGGAATTTCTTCAAAATGCATGGGTACACTACCATGCACGTACGGACAAACACAGCCCTATTAAATTACCTGAGATGATGTATTACTTTGGAACATTTTGTGAAATGCTTGGCACCAGTGAGTTCAGATTACGGCCAATTGAACAGATACTCTATACATTGTATAGAAGTATATTTCTTGGTGAATTAAGAACAAACATAAAATAACTCAATGAAGACTATGATTGCTAGATTGCTGGCTAAAATCTCAGGGACTTATTATGTTTTCTTTGAGTATCCTTGTGAGGCAACAGGATGACAAGTGGGGAAAAGTGGCAGTTTTGCTTACAAGGTATTTTTAAAGTTACTGAACTCATTTGTTGTCATCCTCAATAGGTGCTGGAATTCTTTAGTAATGTTGTTGCATAAAAAAGCCGGGATGTGGAAACAGACATCAAGAGTATTTACATGGGCTTATTATATCTTTTTGGTCAAAGTGGAATGCTCACATTGCAACTTGGGAGCTTCATTTTGCAAGGAAAAAAAATTCCACCAAAAATTAGGAAAAACTTTCAGTACTGTTCCATTATCCTGGCGGAGGCCACTAAATGGTGCTAGAGAGAGCAGGATGGTCCATTTTATGGGGGGGGGGGGGGTGAGTTGAAGGAGGAAAACCATGTCCTCATTTTTGCTAGTTATTCACCCTCTCCCTTTCCCGTTTCATAAATGAGAGTTGTTTCCACGACAGGGAAGTGGGTGGGGGGAATAACAGGAAAACAGGTGGAAATTGTTTTCCTCCTTCAACCCAACCTCCACCCCCATAAAATGGACTATTCTTCTCTTTCTAGCACCCCCTAGTGGGCTCCATCTGGATAACAGAACGGTACTGAACTTTCTGATAGTAAGAGCTGTTTGGCAATGGAGAATGCTGCCTCAGACCATTATGGAGTCCCCTTCCCTTGAAGCTTTTCTTTTTAGCAGAGGCCATCTGTCAGGAGGGCTTTAATTGTGTACTCCTGCATGGCAGGGAGTTGGACTGGATCTCTCTTGGGGTCTCTCCCAACTTCATGATTCTATGAAATTTCTAACTCAGAGGAAAGAGCAGCAGTTTGTTGCAAATTGCAAGGATTGGATGATTTGTTGTTGAAAAGATTCCCAGTTGCGTACTGTACTTACTAAGTTATCTTGCTCTTTTTCTCCTAGTGTTTGTAGTGTCAGGTCTTACTCTCCATTCTGCTTTCAATAAGGAGCCTCTTATTGCATTAATGCATTACATGGAAGCAGAGGTGGCCCTAGGTAATTTTCAACGGTAAGCAAACAGTATTTTGGCACCCCCCCCCCCAAACAATCACTTATATATATTTTCTGTTAATCATGTGTGCCATATTTGGTTCAATTCTATCATTGGTGGAGTTCGGAATGCTCTTTGATTGTAGGTGAACGATACATCCCAGTAACTACAACTCGCATATGTCAAAGTCTATTTTCTCCCAAGAGCGCCTCAAGAGCGCCCCTGGGCAAAATCAACTATACTGCGAATGCTTACTTTGCGTAATGGTTGAGCCGCCCCTGCATGGAAGTGAAGGAAAATGTTTCCTCTGTCATTGTCTAGTTGCGTCTGACTCTGGAAAGTGGTGCTCATTTCCATTTCTAAGCTTAATGTGTCACAAAAATTTAATGTGCAGATTTGATAAATGTCGATTTAATATGATGTAGGGAATTAATGGAAGAATGGAAGATGAATGTATGGATGGAGCGAATAACTTTGGAGACACCAGTAAAATATTAAGGCCTGCAATGACTAACTACCTGCTTGCTGGACTGTAATTAAAAGTTGCTAATAGTAAACTTTGATAAGAACTGGGACAGTGATACCAGAAATGTTTGCAATATCCCTTATGTTAAGAAGGAAGTCAACACAAGCCTTGTGTTTGTCAACACCAATCAAGATCAACATCTGGCCAGGAAACTGAGATGGATCCAGGATGGAAGACGTCTATCATTAATTTACAACTTTGAGACTACATCAGCAGAATATTCCTATAAAAGACTCAATCTAGTAATGCTGAAAGTGTGACAGACAGAGACGCTGTTCACCCGCTATGCTCTTCTCTACCGATGGAGAGTGGCAGATTTGCACTTTGGGGCCTCTTTCTCAAAGGAATAGGAAGAAGTGCGCTTTTGGAGTCTTAGATTGTGTGCAGGGAGTCAGGTTCTGCTGTATGGAAAAGAGATCTGGTCCTTGGCATTGCTCTTAGGGAGAGAAGTTTTGGCATTTGGGCGTTTTGAAGTTTTGGCATTATGGAACTATGCATTGACCGGCTGCAGGAAAGCAGGGTTTGGCCTAACAGGTGCTTCTCCAAGGAGGGAGAATATTTGGGTACATGAGGATGAATGCATGTACATGTGTGTGAATGTTGAGTGAGAATGTAATTCCCCTTTGTTTGTTTTCAACCAATGTAATTGTAAATCCAGTGTAGTTCCATAGAATCTGTACGTCTGTATGTCTAATGTCATTTTCTGTAATCTGATATACCCTCTCACACTGGAAATTGCAATAAAAAGAACCTATGCTTTAAAGTCAATGAAAAGTCAGTCATGACAAAGAGCCGGTGTTGTCCGTTGACGCCTCCAAGATCATGTGGTAGGCATGAGTGCATGGAGTGCTGTGACCTTCCCGCTGAAGCAGTCCTTATTCATCTACTCACATTTGCATGCTTTCGAAGTGCTAGGCTGGCAGAAGCTGGGGCTAACAGCAGGAGCTCACCACACTCCCCAGATTCGAACTGCCAACCTTTTGGTCAGCAAATCAAGGGGCTCAGTGGTTTAACCACTGTGCCACCAGGGCATTATATGTATTCAGAGATTGTTGAAAAAGGGTTGGTACCAATCCGATGACCCCTTCCCAGGATATTACCCTATGGTTTGCACCTTCAGTGTGAATAGTTTCCTATGCTAATGTCTTAAACATTGAGGATATTGGCCCATTAAGTACAGGGCGCAATGCCCTTTCGCTTGTTCTGTGTGAATAGTTACACGTTTGCTTGATGTATGAAAAGGGTAAGTGCCGAAATCTTCACTGCTATGGCAAATGTACTGTATAGATTTGCATTAAGATGTAGGTTCAGTATTAAACATGCATGCTCACTAGAAATTCAACCCCAGCAGACTCAGTGTGGTCTCTTTCCAAGTACTACATTTAGGACCAGCATTCCAATTTAAAATATTTATGTAGTCACAGATTGATCATTTGAGACTGGAGCTTTGGCAATGATGGCCAAAAAGTAATATGCAACCCGTCTAATGCTGTAGTTCTAAGATATCAAGCCTCACTTTTCGCTCATTTATTATATAGTTTTATTGACTGCTCAAAGAGCACCGCATATATTACCTTGACATAGAATCATAGAATCATTGAGTTGGAAGAGATTTCCTAGGCCATCCAGTCCTAGCCCCTGCCAAGAAGCAGGCAAATTGCATTCAAAGCATCCCCGGCAGATGGCCATCCAGTCTCTGTTTCAAAACCTTCAAAGAAGGAGTCTCCACCACACTCTGGGGCAGAGAGTTCCACTGCTGAACATCTCTTACAGTTAGGAAACTCTTCCTAATCTTCAGGTGGAATTTTCTTTCCTGTAGTTTGAAGCCATTGTTCTCTGTCTTAGTCTCCAGGGCAGCAGAAAACAAGCCTGCTCCCTCCTCCCTATGACTTCCCCACACATCTTGAGAATGGAAAATGGAATGTTGGTGGGCAGGAAAAGAGATTTAAAGATGGGCTCAAAGCCATCCTTAAAAACTCTGACATAGACACTGAGAACTGGGAAGCCCTTGAGTACTCCAGCTGGAGGTCAGCTGTGACCAGCAGTGCTGTAGAATTTGAAGAGGCATGAATGGAGAAACGTGCCAAGAGGAAGGCGCATCAAGCCAACCCTGACCGGGACTGCTTTCCACCTGGAAACCAATGCCCTCTTTGTGGGAGAAGATGCAGGTCAAGAATAGGGCTCCACATTCACCTACGGACCCACCGTCAGTACACCAAACTTGGAAGACAATCCTATTCGCACAACTCTGACTTGTTGGTCTTCATTCCTGCTGGCACAAGGGTTTAAGCCATTGTGCTACTGGGGATGAGAGAGGATTAACCAGGGCCATACCCAATCTAGGGCCATAACCAATCTAGGACTATTGCAGAAGACGTGAAAGGTATATTTATATGAAGAGAGAGGGGACCAGGAAACAGTTCCATCTTGTCTCCTGCATATGTCATCAGTTGGGGACCCCTCCCCCAGCACCAACTGCCGCTCTGGGCCAGAGTGAAGAGAGAGGGGGCCAAGGGACAGTTCCATCTAGTCTCCTGCATATGTCATCAGCTGGGGACCTCTCCCCCCAGCACCAATTGCTGCTCTGGGCCAGAGTGAAGAGAGAGGGGGCCAGGGGACAGTTCCATCTTGTCTCCTGCAGATATCATTAGTTGGGGACCCCTTCCTCCAGCACCAACTGCTGCTCTGGGCCAGAGTGAAGAGAGAGGGGGGCAGGGGACAGTTCCATCTTTATCTTCCTGCAGATATCATCAGTTGGGGACCCCTCCCCCAGCACCAATTGCTTCTCTGGGCCAGTGAAAAGAGAGGGGGGCAGGGGACAGTTCCATCTTGTATCCTGCATATGTCATCAGTTGGGGACCCCTCCCCCTAGCACCAATTACTGCTCTGGACCAGAGTGAAGAGAGAGGGGAGCAGGGGACAGTTCCAATTCCTTTGCTATGCTAATAATATAATATAATATAATACAATATAATATAATATATTGTGTATACATATAATATTTATAATATTATAATGTAATACAATATAATACTACTAATAATACAATATTATAATGATATATTTTATATTACATGTAATATTACTAATAATATTACAATATAATAGTAAATATATATATAATGGTATAGTACAATATAGTAATAATTAATACTGATATTGTACTATGCTAATATCTTGTAAGCCGCTCTGAGTCTCCTTCGGGGTGAGAAGGGCGGCATATAAATGTCGTAAATAAATAAATATTTTGGGCAGTATATTTTTCATACAGATTGAAAATTGTGATTCAGTACAGAATGGATTTCTCCTTGTTATTTTCTTTACCTTGCTTCCCATTCTACCAGCCACATTATACGAGCAAAAGAAGAAATCACGTTCCCATGCACAATGAACCATACAGTCCTTATTTTATCCCTCCTCATAATAGCTGTGCAAGGAAGGCCATAATTCTACCCAATTTACAAATGGAGAAAATGAGACTATGAATAGATGCACCTTCCCCTCGGTCCCCAGTTTAACGTAAAGGTGAGCTAGGTTTTTCAGCCTGTTTTCCAAGGCCCTTTATCCAATTACTCTCCATCCGCCAGGTTATACTGATTCCTGTATCATAAAAGCGAGGCGCTCCTCAGAGCTCTGATGCCTTTGAAGGGAATGATGCCCATTAAGCTCTGTGAGATAGTGATATTTGAAAATTAGATATAGTTCTTCAAGGTCAGAGGCATCTCCTTAAGAGAAACGTGAGCCACAGAAACCCTGACCAGGTACACATGGCAAGAGAAATCAAGGTTCCTGCTTAAGGTCCTTTCGCCATGCTGTTAGGATCAAGTTTATTAGCAGATGGTAAATAATACGACACTGGTTTTATAATCCAGCCTCAGATGTCCTCCTCCCCACATAGCAATCACCACAAACACCTGTCTCCTCCTCCAGCACCACCCCACAAAGCAGGAAAGATGTCAGCTTCTCGTGGCTGCTTTCTGAGAAGGAGGATAGACAATAAGCTTGGGTACAAGACCAGAGCCGCATGCTCTGTGCCGAGCGATGCCCGTGCACAAAGAGGCTGCTGGCCTCATTACATTACCTTTGTCAACGCTGTGATTTTCTCAGCTGGGAAAAAAGGGCTGGCGTCTGATCTAGTCGGCCATCTCCCTCTCGCCCACTCTCCTTGCCGCTGCTTCTGTTGCTGCTACTGATGCTGTTGCTGCCGAAGGAAGGAAAAACGCTGCTGTCTCAACATCTATTTTAAGCCCTGGCATGTCCAGGGGCAGATTTGTTTCCTAACAGTCAGTGAATGGGTGAAAGAATAGAGGAGCTGGAAAGAGGCAGCCAGTCTGATGGGGGGCACGTGTAAACACACGCCACCCTGGTACATACATAACCCACACACGGACGCAGACACACTGGCACTAGTGTGCACGGCATGCAAATGCATAAGGTGGCCACCTGTGCTCCCGGGCAGAGCCCCATGCCCAGCTTTCTTTTATGATCTCTTTTTCAATTTGTGCAAATGAACTAATGCTCATCATATAAAATAGCAGTGGTCAACTGAGGATCTCCCAAGGGGCAAATTCAAATTCTGGGAAGCCATTGTTTTGCTAGCTTTTGCTTCTGAAATCAATGTTAAATCTAAAGGGGATAGTTTGCTTGGAATACACTGGCAATAAAAATGGAAAAGGGTGATTTTTCAATCGGTAAGAAAGCAGTTTCAGGTATATACACATATATGGACCAGTTACCGAAATGCCTAAGAAATCCTCTTTTAAGAAGTCTTTTTATGCCTCTCGAGCTGCCCTTTCCTTCTTGTTTTCTGTCTAGATACATTTTTTCAGCCAAATTGGCATTGGAAGAGTGATGGAGGAGGATGAAGAAAACAATAATTGCAATTAGAAGGTCATTGCCATAATAATAATAATAATAATAATAATAATAATAATAATAATAATGCCAGGATTGAAAAATCAGCAGATGACCCAAAATGCAGACTGTGCAAGGAAACTGATGAAACCATGGATCATATCCGCAGCTGTTGCAACAAAATCGCACAGATGGACTACAAACAAAGACACAACTCTGTGGCCCAGATGATTCACTGGAACATGTCACAAGTACCACCTACCAGCAGTAAAGAATTGGTGGGATCATAAACCCACAAAGATCATGGAAAATGAACATGCAAAAATACTGGGGGACTTTCAAATCAAGACTGACAAAGTTTTGGAACACAATGCACCAGACATCATGATTGTGGAAAAGAAAAAAGTCTGGATTATTGATGTCGCCATACCAGGTGACAGTCGTATTGAGGAAAAACAACAGGAAAAACTCAGCCGCTATCACGACCTCAAAATCGAACTGCAAAGGCTCTGGCATAAACCAGTACAGGTGGTCCCAGTGGTCATTGGTACACTGGGTGCCGTGCCAAAAGATCTCAGCTGGCATTTGGAAACAATAAATATCGACAACATCACAATCTATCAACTGCAAAAGGCCACTTGACTTGAATCTGCGCACATCATTTGAAAATACATCACACAGTCCTAGACACTTGGGAAGTGTTCGACTTGTGATTTTGTGATACGAAATCCAGCAGAGAAATCTCGTTTGCTGTGACATCCTGTGCTTTTCTGTCAATAATAATAATAATAATAATAATAATAATAATAAGTCGTTGACATCAAATCTCAAATGTAGACTCTGCAAGGAAGCAGATGAAATGATAGATCCCATCCTCAGCTGCTGCAAGAAGATCGCGCAGACAGACTACAAGCAGAGGCATAACACCATTGCTCAGATGATTCATTGGAACTTGTGCCACAAATACCATCTGCCTGCGACAAAGAACTGGTGGGATCACAAGCCGGAAAAAGTTACAGAGAATGAACATGCCAAACTCCTCTAGGACTTCTGAATTCAGACAGACAGAATTTTGGAGCATAATTAACACGATTGGAGCACAATCGTGTTAAAAAATGAAGTATGGATCGTCGATGTTGCAATCCCAGGTGACAGCAGGATTACAGAGAGACAACTGGAAAAGCTGACACAATATGAGGATTTAAAAATTGAACTGCAAAGACTCTGGGACAAGCCAGTCAAGATGGTCTCAGAGGTGACCACTGGGTGCAGTGCCTAAAGACAATGATCATGTCTGATGTGGACTCATCTTGTTGTGTTTCAAATAATGATAATAATAATAACTTTATTTTTGTATCCCGCCACCATCTCCACAAAGGTACTGGGGATGACTTACATCAGGACAAGCCCAGTCAAACACAGAATTAAAACATAGCATAGTAAAATTATAAAAACAACATCACAAAACATCATAAAACAACATAAAATAACATCATCCATCAACCCATAGACTGGCATGGTAATTGAATACTAGACTCAGGCAGGAAGGAGCTTGTGCAATAAAGTTGTGGTTTCAAGGACAGGGCAGTGCAAGATTCAGAAAATAGTTTGGGCTAGAAGGGCAATGTCAATTAAAACACTATATCTATAGGGCATGGAACAGAGGTAAAGTGCAGAGGCCATATATTGGTTTATTGTGTGTGTGTGTGTGTGGGGGGGGGGAATTATCTAGTGAATTATTTAATGAAAGGCGCTGTGGAACATCCACGTTTTAGGTCTTTATGAAAAGTGGACAGGGTGGGTGCCAGTCTAATCTCCCTGGAGAGAGAGTTCCAGTGTCGAAGGGGGGGGGGGGGCACCACGGATTAGGCTCTCTCCCTCATCCTCATCCTTGTCCACTTGTGACGGAAGTGGGAGTAAGAGAAGGTTTGGTTTGCACAGACATTGTGGTATAATAAGTTTAAAAGTAATTTTGACTTCAATATAATCACTTGTGAGATGTGCCCCTTTGAGAATATGGAATGGATGCAAATCTAGGTTGTGTCCTTAAATGTCACTGTGAACTGCTACTCAAGAAGCTTTTTATAAGGTTGACAAGGGAATAAATAAAAATGGATAATGTATAAAGATTTTTTTCGTGATGGAGTATGATCAATATAAACTATTGGGTGATTAATATGATTCATGTGGGTACCATAAACATTTGGGGAAAGGTTAAGATGGAAAAAAAACCCCAGTTTGATTTTTAAAAAGGGAAAAACTGAGTTTGAGGCTAAATTATGCACAGAATGGGGAAATGTACAGAATGTATAAGATGCAGTGGTACTGTTCCATTATCTGGGTGGAGGCACAAGGGGGCGCTAGACAGAGAAGAATAGTCTATTTTCTGGGGGTGGAGGGTGGGCTGAAAATAGAAAACCATTCCCCTCTGTTTTCCTATTATTCCCCCCACCCATATCCCTGTTGGGACTCAGCTTGTGTTTCACTCTGAATCTGTTATAGTGTTTCCCCCTTCTAATGTTTCTGAGCCTGTCTTAGATGTCAATGAGGATGAGGTGCAAAATGGAGACACTCTGGACAATAAGGTTACTACAGACTCTGATCAAGAAGGGTCAGGGGAAAGGCTAAGTTCTCATGAGAAAATTCCAGGCTCGAGTTTGCAGCAAAGTTCACTCCCTTCTCCCGGCTCGAGTCTGCAAGATAGTTTCACACCTGCTGTTAATGAAGAGATAGATAAGACCAGTCGCCAGCTGGAAATTAGCCAGAACCGTAGAGAGGCCCAATGTTTACGCAGGTCAGAAAGAATTCGGCAATTAAGGTCAAAGACTGGGGGGAGTAGAAATCGGTTTCTGGGACTTAAATTGAGCTCTTAGGGAATTTCCTTCAGACCAGGCATTGTTTGATTTCAAGTCAAGTCTCTTGGATATTCCTGTGGCCTCGTCTCCAAGACTTCCTGGCTTTTCTAGTGGATTAGCAGTGGCTATATTCATGGTTTTTATTGAAGGCATTTGATATTTCATTGCATCTGGATTATTACAGCAAGCTTTTGAAACTCTTTTATTATTCCATTGTTTGGACACTGTGTATATCACTGCTTTTTTGGCTTTTTGCTTTTGGACTTTTACCAGCTTTATATTTGTCTCTTTTATGGGCTCCAATTATTCTTCAAATAAAAATGACTCTTCTTTCATCCAAGGTGTGGTGTATTTAATGATTAGAGGGTCCTGTTCCTACTCTGGGGTGCAACAATCCCCATCTGTCATGACCTTCTTTTCTGGCTTTGTGTGGAACCAGGAAATTAGATCATGCCTTAGCTTGCCCTGGCCTGTGCATACTTGAAACAAGGAAAAGGGTTTCCATAGAAATGGGAGCAATGAAGGCCAGGGTGAAGGATAGGAGACGTGAGGGAAAGAAACTGTCAGTTGGAATTTTATTTTGTACCACACTGTATGCTCTTAGAAATAAAGCCTTCCTGCTCTGCTTGTGATTTCTTCACCAGAAAGTTGCAGATCCAGACACTGTCATGGAAACAACCCTTGTTTATAATATGGGAAAGGGGAAGGGGAATAACCAGTGAAAATGGGGGAAATTGTCTCCCCCATCAACTCCCCCCCCCCAGTAAAATGGACTATCCTTTCTCTACTGCCCTCTAGTGGCCTCCGCTCGGATAATGCAACCGTACCAATGCAGTTGACAAAATAGATGAAATATGAATAAGTAAAAGAATATATGATGAAATGGGCCCAAAAATTGGACTATGGCACTGACTTGGAGCTATGAAAAATTCTGTGAATACTCCAGAGCAACGTTAAATGGCTTAGGCAGCAGAACTAGCCACAAAGATAGTGGGCCCTCTTGAATGACAACTACCCAAATCTATAATTTTGGGGATTGTAAACCTTCTAAATATATTTTTTCCAATTTCCGAGCCCTCTTTGCACTTTGCTCAAAGAAGGCCAGTGGTTTGGGGTTTGACTCAAATATAATAAATGTTCTGGCTTTAATTTTTTTCAAAGAAGAGGCCAAATAGGAGGGAAACGTTGCTTGATGGAGGACAGTTACAACTGGCCAACATACATTTTGATCCTGCAGATCTTAGATTGTTTCTGGTGTAGTTGACCTATTGATTCCTGAAATGGCACCAATTATCCCCAATCAGCTCTCACTTTTGAGATACAGAGAATATGCCATGTACCAGTCTTCATCTGATACATCATGACAAGCAGATCTAAGAAACTAGAGCTGATGCGGTCTATCCAATGCAATTTTCTGAATCAGTGCTCCAAAGAATCTCAGGGACAAGCCTAAAAACCACGACATCAAGGTTTTTGTTTTGGTTGGGCTGTATAATCCATCACTCTCCCCTGATGCCATCATTGCACATGAAACTACAATACACATATCTTATGCTGAAGCGTGTTTACCCAGAGGTATGTCTTGCTGAGTTTAGTGAGACTTGTTGACCCACAACTGTCTTTACAACTCCAACTTTTATCTCCAGAGGCACAATATCATTTTTCCATAAGCCTTGTTACCCTTCATCCTGGGTTGGTAACCTTGATCCCACACTGTTCTCGATCTGTCTCCTGTAATGTAGACACGAGGTGACATTTCTTTGCAAGACCCTTGGACCCAACTTCCTGTCCCTTGTGTGCAGATCATGTTCAGAAAGGAATTTGTCTAATCCTATCACTCTAAATCTGAACGTAAAGCTAAGAGGCTTTGGGAGAATGAAATTAGGTGGATAAATGATTTGGCTTAATACCGTTGGCAGGGCACTTGCTGGTCATTTTCATTTACATGGCTGTCTGTTGAATTTGCATTGGGTACTAAAAGGAAAGGCTTTGAAAAGGACCCAACAGTCCACCTCTCCTTGATGAAAAGGCATTGGGGATAAGTGACAAAGCCCTAGAGATCACTAGGAGTGCCTTGACTGTTTCCTGACAGAAGAAAACAAAATAATTAATTAGAACAAAAACAATAAAATAAAAAAAATATATAAAGAAAGCAATGTATCTGTTGCCATTTCTTTTAACAGTTCCTCCAATTTGAGATTCAAAGAATTTCACTGGCCCATTTGGAATAGGGTATAACAGTATTTCTCAATCTGGGAGTCAAGACACCAGGTGGGGTCGTGAGGGGGTTTCAGGGGGGTCACCAAAGAACATAAGAAAATACATAAATTCCAGCAACTACAACTCCCAAATGCCAAGGTCTATTTTCCCTAAACTCCACCAGTGTTCACATTTGGGCATATTGAATATTCGTGCCAAGTTTGGTCCAGATCCATCATTGTTTGAATCCACAGTGCTCTCTGCGTGCAGGTGAACTACAACTCCAAAACTCAATGCCAATGCCCACCAAACCCTTCCAGTATTTTCTGTTGGTATTCTGTGGGAATTTTGTATGCCAAGTTTGGTTCAATTCCATCGTTGGTGGAGTTCAGAATGCTCTTTCTTTTTAAAAGAAATTTTATTAAATTTTTATATAGAATACAACGAAAGAATGAGAACAATAAGGTATAGAAAAGTGAAGAAAAAAAAGAGAAAGGGAAAGGCCAGTAAAGTAAAAAGGACATCCTAAATAAACCCTATATATATATATATATATATATATATATATATATATATATATATAAACTACAAAAATACATCCACACACAAAAAAGAAAAGAAAAGGGTGACTTCCATTCCATCTTCTTGGATAAAATATTCTTATTATTCAAAAATATATAATTTTTTATTAAAGATAATAAAATTGTCTTTCTTGTTTTTTATTTTTGCAAATTGTCCAGATAGTCATGAAGATTCTCCCAATTTATTCTTTTTATTATAATGCCTGTATTTTTCTTCAACAAAAAAAGTCAATTTGTCCATGTCCTTTATTTCTCTGATTTTTTCCACCTAATCCTGTACGGGTGGTACTGAATCTTGCTTCCACTCTCTAGCAAAAACAATTCTAGCAGCGGTCGTTGTATATGTAAAAAGTTTGTCCTCTTGTTCCGTCAATTGTAAATCCAAATCTGTAAAGCCTAATAAGTAATACTCTGGTTTTCTTGTAAAAGTTCTTTTTAAGATCTTTTGCGTCTCTTCATGAATTGCCCTCCAAAACTTTACTGCTTCTTTACAAGTCCACCACATATGGTAGAAGGAGCCCTCTTGTTCTGAACATTTCCAACACTTATCAGAAACTGTTTTATACATTTTAGCAAGTTGTTTCGGTGTGGTATACCATCTGTGGAACATTTTTATCCAGTTTTCTTTTAAGTCCTTTGCACATGTATATTTTAATTTTTTGTTCCACATCTGTTCCCACTCCCTCATTTGAATTGGTCTTCTTAAATTTTGAGCCCATTTTATCATACAGTTTTTAACCTGTTCTTTTTCAGTCAGCCAGGTAAGTAATATATTACAAATATTTAATATTACTTTCTTTTCCAATTTTAAAATTTTATCCCACGCTGTTTCCTCCCAGGAAAATCCATTTTTTTTATTTTGATTGTAATATTCTTTAATTTGCATATAATGTAACCAAGTAATATTAGATTTTTTTTGTTTTAATTCCTCATAAGACTTAATATTGTTCGTAACTTTGTTTAACAAATCTTTGTAGGTTGGCCATTTTCTCCATCCTAAAAGTCTTCGCTGGTTTGCTTCCATGGGAGAGACCCATAAAGGTATCTTAGAATAAAAGTATCTTTTATATTTTTGCCATACTCTTAATAGGGATGCTCTCACAAAATGATTACCAAAACTCTTTTCTTTCTTTTCCCTTTCATACCATAAATAAGCATGCCATCCTACTCTTAATCATTTCCTTCTATATTCAAAAAAGTCTTCTTTATTCAACAATATCCAATCTTTTATCCATATCAACGCACATGCTTTCAGAATGCTCTTTGATTGTAGGTGAACTATAAATCTCAGGAACGACAACTCCCAAATGACAAAATCAATACCCTCCCCAATCCCCAACCAGTATTTGAATTTGGGCATATCAGGTATTTGTGCCAAATTTGGTCCAGTGAATGAAAATACATCCTGCATATCAGATATTTACATTCGGATTCATAGCAGTAACAAAAGGACAGTTATGAAATAGCAACAAAAATACTTTTATGGTGGGGGGGGGGGGGTCACCACAACAGGAGGAAGTGTATTAAGGGGTTGTGGCATTAGGAAGGTTGAGAACTACTGGGGTATAAGCTATCATCTTATCTTTACAGCCAGAGAACTGAGCAATGAGAATCTAAACAAACACAATTATTTATTTATTTATTTATTTATTTATTTATTTCGGTTGCTTCTACCCCGTCCTTCTCACCCCGAAGGGGACTCAGAGCGGCTTACAAAAGCAAGGCACAATTTGATGCCCGCATCACATAACAACAATAAGACAAAATAGCATCAATTAACAGAAAACAGCAATTCTAGCAATAACATCAATTAACAGAAACAACAATTCTTGCAAGGCGAAAACAACCATAAAACCAGTAAAAGCAAGTAAAAGCAACACATGAGAAGCCATTCCCTGGGAGAGTGTTTGGAGCCTGGGAGCAGCCACCAAAAAGACCCTCTCCTATGTTCCTGTCAGATATTGCTGTGCAGGTGGTGGGGCAAAGAGAAGGCCCTGCCCAGAAGAATCCTAGGCATGGGGAGGCTTATATGGGGAGATACTTTTCAATTTGCCTTAATAAGATCTCAAGCTGGGCAGAACGATGTATTAGCAGCAACACACAGTCTCAGAAACAGCCAGCAAGTGAGCAGCTGTGCCCTCGAGAGCTGAAGTAACGCAAAGGAGTTGTGAGTGTGTTTTCAAGCGTGCAGTTGGCTGTGTAATGTGCAGCTAGAAAAAAACGGAGGCAATTATGTACATGTTATGCACTTGAGATGGGGCACTGGAATTGAATGTATAACTGAGAATATGCAGAAACCATTGCAGAGGCTTTACTAGTTTTCCAATGCTATTTTGGACTTCGTTTTGAAGAACTCCAGTTTCGGCAGTAAATGTTCGATGAAACAGCAGGAGTAGATAGATACGTTTGTTACTAAGCAAAGGCAGATTCGTGTATAGTAGATAACATAGCTCCCACTGGGCTGTTTTTTTCTGTTAATCCTTTATGTAAAAATGTTTGTATATTGTGTTTCAAACAAGTTATGATACAACATACAACATGTGTAGTGGGTGAGATAAAAGGCAAGCTTTTAAAGGAGGAGGTTTTAAAGATCAAGTCAGAGCAGGCATGGGCAAACTCTAGCCCTCCGGGTGTTTTGAACCAGCTGTTAGGAATTGTGGGAGTTGCAGTCCAAAACACCTGGAGAGTCAAAGTTTGCCCATGCCTGATTGAGAAGGTGCTATGGATTTAGCTATGAATAGAGTTTTAATCAGTTCTAAGGGTTTCAACTGTTCATCATTAATACCATTAATATTGAATTCTATTTTAATATTTATACGCAGATTGGGTTTTTAATTATATTGTATCAGTTTTAAAGATAAACCTCTTTGCATCTCTTTTTTTTTGGCTGCGATAACTAACGTATCGACGTGAGGCTGACCGAACGGTAATTGTTTGGGTCATCCTTTTTCCCTTCTTGAAGATTGGGACCACATTGGCCCTACTCCAGTCTGCTGGAACTTCTCCCGTTCTCCAAAAACTCTCAAAGATGATTGCCAATGGTTCCGAAATAATTCCGCTAGTTCTTTCAGTACTCTTGGATGTAGTTGATCTGGCCTTGGGGACTTGAACTCATTTAGAGCGGCCAGGTATTCCTGGACGACTTGTTTCCCAATTTGGAGTTGGATGTCCTCTAATCCCTCATCCACTCCATCATGCTGAGGTTGAAGATGACTTTCTTTTTGTGAGAAGACCGGGGCAAAGAAGGCATTAAGTAATTCTGCCTTTTCCTTACCCCCTGTCAGCATTGCCCCATCTTCTCCTCGAAGAGGCCCTATCATCTCCTTGTTTTTCCTTTTTCTACTGACATAAGAAAATAAGCTCTTTTTATTGTTTTTAATGTCCCTGGCAAGCCTGAGCTCATTTTGTGCTTTAGCCTTGCAGACCTTTTTCCTACAGGTGTTGGCTATTTGTTTGAATTCTTCTTTGGCGATTTCTCCCTTTTTCCACTTCTTGTGCATGTCTCTTTTGTGTTTTAGCACAGTTAGAAGTTCTTTGGACATCCATTCTGGCTTCTTTGCACTTGTCCTATTTTTTCTCTTTGTTGGCAATTGCGCCTTGAGTATTTCACTCTTGAGAAATTCCCATCCATCCGTAACTCCCTTGTCTGTTAGTATCTGTGTCCACGGAATGCTGCTCAGTGTTTTCTTTATTTTTCGGAAATCAGCTCTCCTAAAGTCCAAAATGCGGGTTTGACTTAGTTTTGGCCTTCCTTTGTACCTCAAATTGCAGGAGCACGTGGTCACTTGCCCCTAAGGATCTGACCACTTCAACCGCATCGATCAGGTCCTCCGCATTTGTTAGGATGGGATCAAGAGTAGCCAACCCCCTTGTTGCCTCTTCTACCTTCTGGACCATGAAATTGCCTGCAAGGCAAGCGAGGAATTTGTTGGACCTTGTACATTTGGCTGTGTTTGTTTTCCAGAAAATATCGGGATAGTTGAAATCGCCCATGACTACTACATCTCTTTTCTGTGCCTGTTTTGTCACCTGTTGGCAGAAGACTTCATCAAGTTCTTCCTCCTGGCTTGGACATCTGTAGTAAACGCCTACAATGATATCTTTTTGAGTCCCAGTTCCCTTGATTCTTATCCAGATGCTTTCAAGCTGGTTTCCTGGATTGCTGTCTTGCTTCTCTTCTGCAACATAACGGTTTTTGACATATAAGGCTACTCCGCCTCCTCTCCCCTTTGTTCGGTTTCTGTGAAAGAGGTTATAGCCCTCGATGTCTACATTCCAGTGATAGGAGTCATCCCACCAGGTTGACTCAAGGTGGCATGTTTGTTTTACAGCAGGTCCATAGTATTCAATATAATCTCCCATACATTAACTTTTGGCATCTATCTATCCTTCACCACTGTGTTCCCCATCCCCAAGCCACAGCTTATATATATCATCTGTCCAAAATTTCAGTCCTTCTTGTGGAGGTAACTTTCTGACTTTCTTTTAAAATCCCTTCTCAATAAATTTTCTTCATACATCATCAAAATCTTAATGGCCCCATTTCTTATGGTTGGCTCTGCATCTTGTGGTGCCAGAGCACAGTCTGTTCAGCACCTTCCAAGTCATCCAGTCTTCTGTTTGCCCAGGAGGGAGTCTCTCATTTGGTACCAGCCATGGATTGAGGTGCTGGGTTTTCGCCTGCCACTTTTGGACTCTTGCTTGCTGAGGTGTTGCTGCGAGTATCTCTGTAGATCTTAGAAAACTATTTCTTGATTTAAGGCGTTGGTGTGATGGCTGATATCCGAACAGGGAATGGGCCAGAGATGTCTCTGCCTTGGTCCTTTCACTATTGGCTGCTACTTCCCGGCGGATGTCAGGTAGTGCAATACCGGCTAAACAGTGTAATTTGTCCAGTGGTGTAGGGTGCAGACAGCCTGTGATAATGCAGCATGTCTCATTAAGAGCCACATCCACTGTTTTAGTGCGGTGAGATGTGTTCCACACTGGGCATGTGTATTCAGCAGCAGAGTAGCACAAGGGCAGATGTCTTCACTGCATTGGGTTGTGATCCTCAAATTGTGCCAATCAGCTTTCATATGATATTGTTTTTAGCACCCCCTTTTTGCTTGGTGGCCTTGAGGAAATCATATGAAATATATCACTTCCCTGAGGAAGGCACAGGCAAGAGGAAAATATAAGCAAGCTCCTTCAGAACAAATCATGTGAGAAAAACCTGTGATAGGTTCACCCGAGGTCACCATAAGTCAGAAACAAGCTTGCATTTTGTTTTTGTTTTTTTAACTTGCACTTTGCTTTTTTCCTCGACTAAACAATGCTTGGCAAAATCTGGCCACTAGGTGCTGCTCTAATTATACGTAAAATTCCTTTTGCCTTCTGCAACATAAAATAACACCAAACAAAACAAAAATAATTCTCAGAACCTGAAACGAGGAATCTAACAAACAGGATTCGGGCAGTTTTCAGCCATTTCCATTTGGAAGACATGGCTGTTCTGGACAGTTTAGGCAGTGCAGCTGGTTGTGAGGCAAATACTATTAAAATGGTCATCTGGCCCAAGCAAAATAAAAAAAGTAAAATAAATCAAGAACCATAAGAAGGGAGAGCAAGTTATTTTGGTCCACTGGACTATAGCAAATGGATAGTGGACTGATCAGGCAAAAATAGATCACTTGGCCATAGCCAATCTTGATAAAATAGTGAAGAGTAGAGACATTGGCAACAAAGGTCTGCATAGTTAAAGCAATGGTATTCCTCATAGTAACGTATGGATAAGAGAGCTGGATCATAAGGAAGGCTGAGCGAAGGAAGATGGATGTTTTTGAACTGTGGTGTTGGAGGAATATTCTGAGAGTACCTTGGATCACGAGAAGATCCAACCAGTCCATACTTCAGGAAATAAAGCCTGACTGCTCACTGGAGGAAAGCAGGCCTGTAGCCGAAATTCTCAGGGTGGTCGGTGAGAAGGCCTTACTGGTACATTATTTAAACTGTTATATTTATTCATATCATGATCTGATCACCATGGAAGGGAAAAGGAAGAGGGGCCGACCAAGGGCAAGATGGATGGATGGCATCCTTGAAGGGACTGGCTTGACTTTGAAGGAGCTGCGGGTGGCCACGGCTGACAGGGAGTTGTGGCGTGGGCTGGTCCATGAGGTCACAAAGAGTCAGAAGTGACTGAACGAATAAACAACAGTGGGGTTGCTTGTGGTGCTTTGTGGACCCTCCCTCCTTCGCTCGTCACATAGAGGGGCCTCATCACATGGCAGAAAGAGCAGTAACGCATGACAATGCGCATCGCCCCACCACCTTTTCTGCCATCACATGGCAAAAAGGGAACAACAGTACAGGTAGCTCTGTCGGAGCTACCCAAACTATACTTTTCTCCCCTTTCAGTGCTTCCTTTCCACTTTGGGAGTAATGTGGGTGGGGCCTGCCGGGCATCGCGTGATGGTGCATGGCAGGTCCCGTTCTAACTGCACATAAAAGCACCAATATGGGGCATGAAGAGGTGGTAGGACTCAAGGAGACTAGGGTTCCAAACCCCATTCAGCCACTGATACCCACTGGCTGATCTTGGGTGCATCACACTCAGCCAGAGAAGATGACAATGGCAAAATTCCTCTGAATAAATTCCACTAAGAAAATCTTATGATAGGATGCCCATAAATCAGAGCCAGAATCCAGAAGAGATATATCCACAAATCAAGCTGTAGTAGTTCTTTCCATATCTTGCATGCCTTTGTTTAAGCTACTTATGTTTGGGGCTGCCTGGTTTATCTTTATTGTGATACATGGCACTTATATGCAAGCCACAGCAATGCATCAATTAGAGCATTGGGCTATGACCCTGTAACTCCTTGGATTCAGGTCTCCACCCAATCATGATGTTCACTGGTTGACCTCAGGAATTATATTTATCTTTAGTGAGAAATTTGGTACCACAAACAAGGAGAATAAGCAAACACCGTCTCCCTTTCAATATGGGATTCTTATCTACCAAAATTGTATATTACAGAACGTCAGCCAAAATCACTTAACCAACCATTCATGGTACATATTAGTTGATGTCTATTTTGCCCATCAAATGACTTTGACTGTAGTCTCTGTGGAGGGAGCAGCAAATAGCCACTGGAATGTGAGGCATATTCAGTGGCATTTCTTGCAGACCCAAGAGAGGACAACATTGCCAGAGCTGCTTATTCTGATGGATAGGCTTCCTGTTGTGTCACTCCTTGCGTGGCTGTTGTTATCTTGTCAAGAATGAATGATCACCCCGTGATTCTGCATCTGAAGCTTCGAACCCAGATGTCTAGTTTCCAAACAGATCACAGGAGGCTCGAGTCTGGCATTTCTATAAGAACAGCTCTCAAAAACATTCCAGTGCTTACCCAAGGGAAATGGGATATCAGAGAGCTCTCTCAAGAGTAATTTTATCCTCTTTCTTCCCATTTAGTGTTGTCAAGTCATTGAGGTCTATAGCTCCAGATGAAACAATGGGTGAAAGAAAATAGCCAGCCAATGCTGATCTTTGCTAATGAGAAGGTGCTGCAGGAGGCCACTAAATCCAACCTCTCACCTGTCTTCAAGACTAAGGTGGGGAACATTCTCCAGATGCTGTTGGATTGCAACTTATTGTAAATTTTCTAAAGTAAGTACAATTAAATAAGATGCAGGAAATAAAGCCTGACTGCTCACTGGAGGGAAGGATATTAGAGGCAAAGATGAAATATTTTGGCTACATAATGAGAAGACAGGAAAGCTTGAAGAAGACAATGATGCTGGGGGAAATTGAAGGAAAAAGGAAGAGGGGGCAAACAAGGATGGTATCCTTGAAGTGATTGGCTTGACTTTGAAAGAGCTGGGGGTGGCCACGGCTGACAGGGAACTCTGGCATGGGCTGGTCCATGAGGTCACAAAGAGTTGGAAGCTACTGAATGAATAAACAACAAAAAGATCAATATTGGACCTATATTCATACCTGTACACACTGGGTTTTTTTCCCCTCTTCAGACTCCCTGAACCAAAAAAAAAAGGGTGAATATCCTAGAAATAACTTTTGAATAGTTCTGGAGGGCTACTACTGCACTACTTATGTCACAAAAATTTAATGTGCAGATTTTATAAATGTGGATTTGATATCATGTGAGGAAATGAATGGAAGAATGGGATTCTTGAGCTAATAATTTTGGAAACGCCAGTAAAAGCCCCAGGCCTACAATGATTAACTACCTGGTTGCTGGACTGTAATTAAAAGTTGCTAATAAGAACTGAAAAGTAAACTCTGATTAGGATTGGGACTGTGATAACAGAAATGTTTACAAAGTTAAGAAGGAAGTCAACATAAGATCAATACCAATCAAGAAGATCAACATCTGGCCAGGAAACTGAAATGGATCCAGGATGGAAGACATCTATCATTAATTTACAACTTTGGGACTACATTAGCAGAATATTCCTATAAAAGACTCAATCTAATAATGCTCAAAGTGTGGCAGACCTGAGGAGTCTGTTCCACCCGCTATGCTCTGCTCCCTGGGAAGGAGAGAGATAGTGTACCTATGGAGAGTGGCAGATTTGCAAGGGAGAAGTCTGTTCACTTCGGGGCTTCTCAAGGGAAGAGGAAGACGTGCTTCTGGATCCAGTCTTCGATTTTGTGCAGGGAATCAGGCCCTGCTGTATGGAAAAGAGAGATCTGATCCTTGGCATTGTTCTTAGGGAAGGAAGTTTTGGCATTTTGGCATTTTGGCGTTATGGATGTTTTGGAACAGTGCGTTGGCAGGCTGCAGAAAATCAGGGTCTGGCCTAACAGGTGCTTCTCCGAGGAGGGAGAAAAGGATATAGTAATATTTGGGTGCCTGAGAATGAATGTGTGTACATGTGGTGTGAACGTTGAGTGAAAATGTAATTGTTGAGGATTTCTCATTGTCAGAAGAGGAAGGGGAGCAGGGAGAGAAAGAACAATCTGACAATGAGGTTTTGCAGGTGCCCACTTTTGTAGAAAGACGGAGGGAGTCAGAGAACAGGCGGTGGTCAGCTCGATTAGCTGCTAAGAGATTGATGAGCTAATTGGGTGACGCCCTAAGCCCTCCTGCATGGGGTATAAATCTGAAGCAGGAGAACTTAGCTTTTCGCCGCTAACAACATCTCTGTTACTGCCGTGACCTACTCTGTGTTTAAGACTTCGTGATTTGTGCCTTCTTGTCTGCTGATTTTGCTGGGACTTTGCTAAAGACTTTCATTGGTGTCTGTAGTAAGACTTCCTTGTTTCCTTTTTCAATTGAATTTGCTTATTTTATTTGCTGGAGTAAAGCATTTTTCTTTTACTTTCAATTTTGCATTAAGGCTGTTTTTTAAGAGCAAAACAGGATCGTAATTCCCCTTTGCTTGTTTGTTAGCCATGTAACTGTAAATCCAATGTAGTTGCATCGAATCCGTATGTCTGTATGTCCAATGTCATTCTTTGTCTAAATGTTTTTCTGTAATCTGATACTTACTTACTTAGGCGATCCGTCGTTTTTCGAGGATGAGTGTCTTTCAGTGTTCTTGTGGGTCTGTATGTGGCTGTGGAGCCCTATTCTTGACCTGCATCTTCTTCCGCAGTGAGGGCATTGGTTTCCAGGTGGAAGGTGGTCTTGGCACCTTACTCTTGGCACGCTTCTCCCTTTCACCCTCCATTCGTGCATCTTCAAATTCTGCAGCACTGCTGGTCACAGCTGACCTCCAGCTGGAGCGGTCAAGGGCCAGAGCTTCCCAGTTCTCAGTGTCTATGCCAGAGTTTTTAAGGTTGGCTTTGAGCCCATCTTTAAATCTCTTTTCTTGCCCACTAACATTCTGTTTTCCATTCTTGAGTTCGGAGTAGAGCAACTGGTCGGGCATCTGGACACCGTGGCCAGTCCAGTGGAGTTGATGGCGGAGGACCATCGCTTCAGTGCTGGTGGTCTTTGCTTCTTCCAGCACGCTGACATTTGTCCGCCTGTCTTCCCAAGAGATTTGCAGGATTTTCCGGAGGCAGCGCTGATGGAATTGTTCCAGGAGTTGCACGTGATGTCTGTAGACAGTCCACGTCTCACAGGCATATACCAGGGTTGGGAGGACAATAGCTCTATAAACAAGCACCTTGGTATAAACAAGCACCTTGTAATCTGATATACCCTCTCACATTGGAAATTGCAATAAAAAGAAACTATGCTTCAAAGTTATTGAAAAGTCATTCATGACATTTAAACATTCAAAACCAAAAGTGAACCTCTAGCACTTTATGGGTTTGGGGCTACTTTCTGGCAATGTGTGAAGTCCTTGGAGAGTCTCAGAGACTGGAAGTTGGCCCTGGCACCTCTCAGTTGCCCACCCATGGCACATGCCACTACACCCATGCTGCTTCTTTCAGGCTTTTCGAAGTGTCTCCTCATGAGTTGCCTTGAATGCAGCCTCTGATGCTTGTTATACAGGAAGCTGTCGCAGGCAAGAATCCTCTCACCCCCTGATCTTTCCTTGCTGTGCCGTCACTCTCTGCATGTAGTTGGAACATATTTTCTCACAGGTGACATTTGTGCGTTTTAAACAGGCATTCACTGTAATAACACTCTCAGGAACGAAATCACCCAACCGCACCAGCTTCTTTAACAGCAACCCCCCTGAGCTGAGTACAAAGAAAGATTTAAATGTCACAGGGAAAGCGCGGCGCACGTCCATCAGGAGATAAGCTGTTTCTTTCTCAGGGTGGGAGCAGAGCAGCTACCATAGCTGTCACGGCTTGGAGAATAAGGGCTCAAAATAGCTGCCCTGAAGAGGAATGGGAAGTATTGCTGGGGGAGGCTATTACGCCTAATCATTTCCATAGCACCTGAAGGCACAGTGCTTTTGAGAATACACTACTTGAAACAAATGGCAGAAGAGTATGAATTGTTTGTGCAAGTCCCACTCATTTCTATGGTGTGTGTGTGTGTGCGTCTCTCATTGCGTGTGTATAACATGCATCCGCTGAATGATACCTACTGTCTGAACTGCACAACTCCCAGTAGGTGATCCAAAAAGCAGAAATATCCCCTGCTTCTCTAGAATTCAGTTCATAATGTCCTCACTCATACATCATGGCAAGCCGCTATGGATACAAAGTGCAAATGTCCCTTGGAAGTAGGACTGACAGGATGAGAATAACTGAGATCTTCTTTATATGGCTTTCTCCATGATAGAGCTTAGGGTAGCTCTGCTGGGGAGGTGGTTTTGGGAATTGTAGCCCAAAAAGTAACAGCCCAAAGCTTTGTGACTAAGTCAGTGTTTCTCAACCTTCCTAATGCCGCGACACCAACCATAACCTTAACATTATGAATCGCCATGTAAATAATGATCTCCAGGACGTATTTTCATTCATTGGAGCAAATTTGGCACAAATACCTGGTATGCCCAAATTTGAATACTGGTGGGGTTGGCGGGGGGATTGATTTTGTCATTTGGGAGTTGTAGTTGCTGGGATTTACAGTTAACCTGCAAACAAAGAGCATTCTGAACCCCACCAACAAGGGAATTGAACCAAAGTTGGCACACAGAACTCTCATGATAAACAGAAAATACTGGAAGGGTTGAGTTTGGGAGTTGTAGTTCACCTACATCCAGAGAGCACTGTGGGCTCAAACAATGATGGATCTGGATCAAACTTGGCACGGATACTCAATATGCCCTAATGTGAACACTGATGGGGTTTGGGGAAAATAGGAGTACATTTGGGAATTGTACTTGCTAGGATTTATAGGTCACCTACAACCAAGGAGCGTTCTGAACCCCAACAATGAATTGGGCCAAACTTCCCACACAGAACCCCCATGACCAACAGAAAATACTATGTTTTCTGATGGTCTTTGGCGACCCCTCTGACACCCCTTTGCGACCCCCCCAGGGGCCCCGACACCCAGGTTGAGAAATGCTGGACTAAGTGGTTAGGCCACACATGGCTGAAAATGTACTAAAATGATTATGTTGAAAACGGGGTGATGTTATCCCTGATTACTAAGCAAGATTGCTTGTTTGTTTACTTCCATGCGTGTTTGTTTATGTCTGCGCACAACCTAAAAGCCAATGTAATTGAAGACATACTAAAAGTATACACTAAAATAGAATTAAACTAATTACAATTATTACGTCACTTCTGTTAAAATACAATTTCAAAAAGGAAACAAAAAAACCAATTCAGCCAAAACCAATGTAGCACTCCATAGCCCAGCCTTCCTAATACTGCGACCCCTTAATACAGTTCCTCATGTTATGATGACCCCCAACCATAACATTATTTTCATTGCTACTTCAATAACTGTAATTTTGCTACTCTTATGAATCATAATGTAAATGTAAATATATGATATGCAGGGTGTATTTTCATTCACTGGACCAAGTTTGGCACAAACACCCAATATGCCCAAATTTGAATACTGGTAGGGTTGAGGGGGGTGGGTGGATTTTTGTCATTTGGGAGTTGGAGTTGTTGGGATTTATAGTTCACCTACAATCAGAGAGCATTCTGAATGCCACCAACGATGGAACTGAACCAAACTTGGCACACAAAACTCTCATGACCAACAGAAAATACTAGAAGGGTTTGGTGGGCCTTGACCTTGAGTTTTGGAGTTGTAGTTCACCTACATCCAGAGAGCACCGTGGACTCAAACAATGATGGATCTGAACCAAACTTGGCACGAATACTCAGTATGCCCAAATGTGAACACTGGTGGAGTTTGGGGAAAATAGACTTTGGCATTTGAGAGTTGTAGTTGCTAGGATTTGTATTTCACCTACAATCAAAGAGCGTTCTGTACCCCACCAATGATAGATTCCCACACAGAATCCCAATGACCAACATAATTTTTCTGATGGTCTTTGGCGACCCCTTTTACACCCTCTTGCATCCCCCCTAGGGGTCCTGACCCCCAGGTTGAAAAACACAGCCATAGCCCAATCTTGAAAAACTTTCTGATTTAATAGCCTTTCTGAATAAAATGGTATTAGCCTGCTGCCAGAAGGATATCACATTTACAAGATATTTACCTCATCATATTTTGTGGATGGGTGAAATAGGAAGGTGGGAAAGGATAATGATTTACATTTCTAGTACAGCAAATTGTGGGATCTTTGGGAACATAACACACACACACACACAAACACATGCAGACACATCTGGAGATCTAACAGTCATGTCCTCAACAGATATTAAAAACAAAGCCACACAAATTAGATAGCATGCAGTGTGTCAAATGGAGAAGTTCTCTCCCCCTCTTTCCCTCCCTCCCTTCTCTCGCACAAACACTCACACTCAGCCACAAGGGAAAATAAATCGGAGTTGATAATTAAGTCTGAGAAAGGGCAGAGCCCATCAGCAGATGTCATGAGATCTGCTTTTAAAAGCTGTAACCTTTAAAGAGAAGAAACAGAGACCAGGTGGGAGAATACATCCCCTTCTCTGTCTATGACTTTTGTGAGAAAGTGGTTTTTTGTCAAGAGCAAATAAGGTTATGAGTAGCAAAGTGCTGACCTCCTTCTCTTTGTGTGCATTTGCAACAATGGAAGTAACCTGAGGATATATAGGAAAGGTATGAGCAGAGGAGAGAACCTGGGAAGGAGGCAGTTATGCGGAGATAGAATCTGACCTCTCTGGGCTAGACTTACAGGTGATCTGAACTGGAAATGAACAAAATACTTCTTTACATGTAACCACAATCCCACAGTGATTGCACAAACACCTCTGAAAATGTACCTCTCTAGCTACCTCAGCGTTTCTCAACCTGGGGGTCGGGACCCCTTGGGGGGTTGTGAGGGGGTGTCAAAGGGGTAGCCAAAGACCATCAGAAAACACAGTATTTTCTGGGTTGTTGTAGGTTTTTTCGGGCGATATGGCCATGTTCTAGAAGCATTTTCTCCTGATGTTTCACCTGCATCTATGGCAAGCATCCTCAGAAGTACCTAAAACATGGCCATATAGCCCGAAAAAACCTACAACATCCCAGTGATTCCGGCCATGAAAGCCTTCGACAATATAGAATTTTCTGTCGGTCCTGGGGATTCTGTGTGGGAAGTTTGGCCCAATTCTATTGTTGGTGGGGTTCAGAATGCTCTGAAATTGTAGGTGAACTATAAATCCCAGCAACTACAACTCCCAAATGTCAAGGTCTGTTTTCCCCAAACTTCACCAGTGTTCACATTTGGGTATATAGATTATTTGTGTCAAGCGTGGCCAGATCCTACATTGTTGAGTCCACAGTGCTCTCTGGATGTAGGTGAACTACAACTCCAAAACTCAAGGTCAATGCCCACCCAACCCTTCCAGTATTTTCTGTTGACCATGGGAGTTGTGTGTGCCAAGTTTGGTTCAATTCCATCATTGGTGGAGTTCAGAATGCTCTTTGATTGTAGGTAAATTATAAATCCCAGCAAGTGCAACTCCCTAATGACAAAATCATTCCCCCCTCCAACTCCACCAGTATTCAAATTTGGGTTTATTGGGTATTTGTGCCAAATTTGGTCCATTGAATGAAAATACCTTCTGCATATCAGATATTTACATGACGATTCATAACAGTAGCAAAATCACATTTATGAACTAGCAATGAAAATAATGTCATGGTTGGGAATCACCATAACATGAGGAACTGTATTAAGGGGTCACGGCATTAGGAAGGTTGAGAAACACTGAGCTACCTCATCACATTCAGAGGGGAAAGCAGGGGTGACCGTCCCTTTAAGACAGATGTATGGGTAGCAAGGTTCTCACTTTTTCTAGAGATGAGTGGGGAGTATTTTGTTTAATTGCATTTTATTTGTTTGTTTGTTTACAACATTTCTTCTCCCCTCTTCTCAACCCCTGAGGGGGAGACTCAGAGCGGCTAACACTGGCAACAATTCTATGCCGCAATCTATATAAATAAAAATGTAATGTTCGTTTGTGGGATTAACAGAACTCAAAAACCACTGGATTAATTGACACCAAATTTGGACACAAGACACCTAACAACCCAATGTATGTCCTTCACTCAAAAAAAAAATGATTTTGTCATTTGGGAGTTGTAGTTGCTGGGATTTATAGTTCACCTACAATCTAACAATGGAATTGAACCAAACTTGGCACACAGTTCTCCCATGATCAACAGAAAATACTGGAAGGGTTTGGTGGGCAGTGTCCTTTGTTTTTGGAGTTGTAGTTCACCTACATCCAGAGATCACTGTGGACTCAAACAATGATGGATCTGGACCAAACTCTACACAAATACTCAATATGCCCAAATGTGAACACTGGTGGAGTTTGGGGAAAATAGAATCCTGACATTTGGGAGTTGTAGCTGCTGGGATTTATAGTTCACCTACAATCACAGAGCATTCTGAACCCCACCAATGATAGAATTGGGCCAAAGCCCCCACATAGAACCCCCATGTGGGCCACAGCAATGCGTGGCAGGGGATGGCTAGTGTTATAATAACAATAAAGAGTAAAATAATAAATGTAATAATAATAATAAGAGTAAAATAATAAAAAATAATAAATGTAATAATAATAATAAATAGAGTAAAATAATAAATGCAATAAAAATAATACTAATAACAGAGTAAAATAGTAAATAACATTGACTCGAGTATAAGACGAGGGGAGATTTTTCAGCCTAAAATAGGGGCTGAAAAACTAGGCTTATACTCGGGTATATAAAGTATTTATTATTTATTTATGTAAATAATAAATAACCCTGTTATTATTTATATCCCATCCTTCTCAACCCCTGAAGGGGGCCTCAGGGCGGCTTACAATTGGCAATAATTAGATGCCGACAAAGAACAAACACAGCACAGCAATTAACATAAATAGGCCAACAACAGTAAAATACATTAAAATACATTAAAAACAATGGCCCTTAAAATATTAACACAACCAAATCTGAGTCCTCAAATCCAAAACATAGTCCAGTTCCAGTCTAAGGTCTCTTACTTGACAATTCTCACGAGTCATTACAGTTGTTGCTCAGCCAGTTGTCCGAATGCTTGATCCCAGAGCCAAGACTTGATAGACTATTTACATATATGGCTATGGCCGCAAGAATCTCATATGTAAAACTTTGGAAACTCGAGAAGGTACCAGAAATTGAAAACTGGATAATAACACTGAGAGAATTTAAAGACATGGACAAATTAACATACTTTTAGAAGAAGAATTTGGGAAAAGTAATAAAATGGACAAATTGGAATTTGTTTGAGGAGTATGATAAATCAAGCAGAAACATATAAGATCAAGATAAAATGGACAGCTTGACCTTTTTAGTTACAAAATTACAAGGAAGAGGTATCAAAACCACAGACTGGACATTATTTAAGGACTATTTGAAAGAGACCAAAGTCAACTTGAAGATATAAAGCTCCTAAATGACAACACAGAGGAGGAGCGAGTGAACAAATAAAAACAGATAGAATTAATTGTAACCACAAAGAAGAAGATTGGGAAGATCAATACAGATTTTTTAAATTCATTTTTTACCCTCTTTTTTCTTCTTTCTCTCCTCTTTTTACTTTCTGTTTACCTCTGGGCCACCTTTTGTTCACTCTTTTCTTTCTCTTTATTCACTTCTGAAATTTCTTCATTTTTTCCTTTTTTTAACCTTCACTGTATAAAAAACTCAATTTTTTTTAAAAAAAAGATCAAGATAAAATTAGGGAAAAGACTTGTTAAGAAAGATAAACTGAATTGCAAAGAACCTTCCCCTTTTCCTCTTCCCCTCTCCACTCCTTTTTTCTTTTTTTCTTTTCCTTCTGCGTTTTTTGTTTGTCAAATCTGTTATTCCTACTTTCCTATGACCATATTGTTCCACCTCTTTTTATGTAAATAAAAACTCTTTATGTGCTTAATAAACATTTATTTTTTAAAAAAGATTTGAATTTTTTCCTGAAGGATGGATATGGAGTCGCCCTGATTTCACTGGGGAGTGCATTCCACAGACGGGTGGTCACCACCGAGAATAATAATAATAATAATAATACTTTATTTGTACCCTGCTACCATCTCCCCAAGGGACTCGGTGTGGCTTACATGAGGCCGAGCCCACAATACATCAATACAAGCAATAACAACAACAATAAAACAATTAAATAAACTCATAAACCAAAAAGCAATATACAATGACAGTAATACAACACACATTTAAAATCTATGACTGGGCCAAATGTAATTAAAATTTAAAAAATAATGCTAGGCATGAACAAGATAGGTGAAATGGGCCGTTGGTGAGAGCGTACAAACAATCCTAAATCAGTGTAAAGTGGATTTAGAGGGCACAATGCTGAGAATTCATTATTCTGGGAAGGCACACTGGAACAACCACGTTTTCAGGCTCCTCCTAAAAACTGCCAGAGTTAGGGCATACCTGATGTCCTTGGGAAGTGAGTTCCAGAGTCGAGAGGCCACCACTGAGAAGGCCCTGTCTCTCATCTCCACCAGTCGTGCTTGCGAGCGTGGCAGGATCGATGATAATAAACTCCGAGGTGAGTCATACATTCGGACAAGTAAACTGGGTCGGAACCGTGACTTTACCATTTCCAGTGAAGAGCTGGAACTCTTGATGTTCCTCCCTAAACTGCAGATCCCAGGATCCTATTGGATGGATCTATTGGCAGTTAAGGTGGAATCATGGTTCCCAGGTTTTATTGGAATAGAGCTCCAAGATCTTGCGTTGTCTTGAGATTCTGTCTGATCCTTAGCAATGGACCTCCAATGGAAGAAACTCCATTGACTTATGGGAAAAAATGGATTTCACCCACACGACTTCATTGACGCCCTTGTGTAATTTAAGCTTTTCTGTCTGGGTGCTTAATATGAGGTCATTAATGCATCCCGAATCAGCAGCTACATAAAACAAGTGTGCTGAAGGGGGAGCGTGAAAAATGGTGACAGAGACCAGAAGTGAGCAGGAGACAAGCTGGAGCCGCTGTGTTCAGCCGGGAGATGATTAATGAAAGTCCCCTCACCACCATCCATCCTCCTCTTTGCAAAAGAGGAAGCAAGAGAGCTTGACAAGAACAAGCACTCCCCGTGCAAAGAGGGTAATCGCAGGAATGATACATCTCTGGGAGATTCCTGAGGTCTCGCCTGCCTGTAATAAATTGCCCTTGTCAGTTGGGGGAAACTTATGAAGAAAGATGGCGAATGCTGGAGAAGCAATAGGGAGAATTAAAAAATAAGCCCCCCCCCCCCTCCTTGGAAGGATTTCAAAGACTACTCCAACCTCCATTGTTTCCAGACTCCTTGCAATCAACAATCTGACTTTTATGCATTGCTTCACTTGCCTACTTGTTTGCTTCTTTAATTAGGGCTCTTTCACTCTGCAAAATTATAGTTTTTTAATTCAACTTTAATTGCTGTGGTTTAATTCCATGGAATCCTTGGATTTGCAGTTTGGGAATGTTATTTAGCAATTTTTGCTAAAAGAAATATGAGAGGGCCTTAGGTGTGGGAAGCATTTGGCCCTTCAGATGTTTTGGATGATAGCTCCCACTGTCTCTACCATTGACCCATGTTGCGTGGGTCCTCTCTGCCTTCTCTTCTTCAGGTGAAACATGCCTAGTTCTTTAAGCAGCAGTTCATAGGGCTTCTTCTCCAAACCCTTGATAATTTTAGTCACCCTCCTCTGGACACATCCCAGCTTATCAATATCTCAGGAGATGCTCTAGGATTCCCCTATTTATCTTTTTAGCAGTATCTGCAGAAATGTTCTTCAGAACTGCAGATGTGAAGTGATATTTCTTCTGGTTGTGGAGAGAATATAAAAGTGTAAATTTCTACATGGAACACTTTGAAAAACAAGGCCTGGAAACAGCCACAAAAAAGCCCACGATATGGTTCAGATATGTGGATGACACTTTCACTATTTGGAGCCATGGAGAAGAAGAACTCAACAGGTTCCTGGAACATCTTAACAGCATCCACCCAAACATCCAATTCACCATGGAAAAAGAAAATGAAGGAAGACTGCCTTTTATAGATGTCCTAGTCATCCATAAACCAGATCAACAATTGGGTCACACAGTCTACAGAAAACCTACACACACAGATAGATATCTACATAAAAACTCCAACCATCACCCAAGTCAAAAAAGAAGCACCATCAAAGCCTTGGCAGACCGTGCAAAAAGAATCTGTGAACCCCACCTCCTCCAAGATGAACTGAACCACCTCAACTGGGCTCTCCAGGCCAATGGAGACTCCACCTCAGACATCAGAAGAGCTGCAAGACCAAGAACAAGCCACGAGAGTCAAGACGAAGATCCACCCGGAGGAAAAGTGTTCTTGCCATACATCAAGGGAACCACTGACCGTATTGGGAAGCTGATGAGGAAACACAATATACAAACTATCTACAGACTCACCAAGAAAATCCAACAAATGCTGCATTCAGCAAAGGACAAGAGGGATCCCCTCACTTCTGCGGGAGTCTACCGTATACCATGCAGCTGTGGACAAGCCTACATAGGGACCACCAAACGCAGCGTTGTCCAAACATGAATCAAGGAACATGAAAGGCACTGCAGACGAACCCAACCAGAGAAGTCAGCCATATCAGATCACCTGATGAACCAACCTGGACACAGCATATTATTTGAGAACACAGAAATGCTGGACCACTCTCACAACCACCATGTCAGACTACACAGAGAAGCCATTGAAATCCACAAGCATGTGGACAATTTCAACAGAAAGGAGGAAACCACGAAAATGATCAAAATCTGGCTACCAGTATTAAAAAACTCTAAAATTACAACAGCAAAACAACAGAGAGGAAACAATCAGGGACAGCTAATCACCTCTCAACAAAAAATTGCCCCAGGCACTAACAAGCAACACCAAAAAACTGCCAGGCCATCAAATGCTAATCAAGGTGGTCAGTTGAAACATTCACACCTAGCTCCAGCAGACAAGGGTTCTTTGTCCCACCCAGAGGTGGCCCTAGGCAATTTTCAACGGTAAGCAAACAGTATTTTGGTGCCCCCCCCCCCCCCGCCAAGCAATCACTGATATATATTTTCTGTTCATCATGGGAGTTTTGTGTGCCATATTTGGTTCAATTCCATCATTGGTGGAGTTCAGAATGCTCTTTGATTGTAGGTGAACTATACATCCTAGTAACTACAACTCACATATGTCAAGGTCTATTTTCCCCCAAGAGTGCCTCAAGAGCGCCCCTGGGCAAAATCAACTATACTGCTAATGCTTACTTTGTGTAATGGGTTGAGCCGCCCCTGGTCCTTCCACAGATATATAAACCCAATTTTCCTAGTTCCAACAGACCTCACTACCTCTGAGGATGCAGGAGAAACGTCAGGAGAGAATTCCTCTAGAACATGGCCATATAGCCCGAAAAACCTACAACAACCCCATGTGGGCCTTGGTTGGGACCTGGGGATAATATTTTTCCCTTTGCCTCCCTGAATTTTCCCACTTGGATCTAAAGACATAGACTGGAATTGTGACAAAATACAGCTTCAGATGGAAGAAGAATACTGTAGCGGGGTGTAAATGGATCTGATTTCCTTCTCATGGCTATGAAAGAAATAGAGAGAAGAGAGGCAGCCTGAGAGCCGGAATCTATGTTTTCCCATTATATCTGGAGCAGATCTTTGGCTTCAGGAAGACCTGAATGTGATCAACACATAGAAAAACCTCATTTCCCAAATGGAGTAATTTACAGGTATCGGCTAGAACCCAAAGCAGCCCGGCCAACCTGTCTTGGCTTTCATGCTGGACAGACATCAAACTCATTATAGTCAATATGATGGAAATTGAGCTGGGCTTTGTTTAAACCCAGTGATCCCTTTGCTGGCTGCCATAAATTTATTCTTTTGATTTGTTCTCTCTCCTTCCCCTCCTTGTTTCATGTTTTCCTCCCTTTTATTTAATGCTTCTCTTCTGGCAATGTCTTCCGTTGTTTGTCTCGAATTTGAAGCACAGTTTAAAAAGCTGCAGTTGATTTCAATTAAATACTCCCGTTGGGATTATCTTTTTAAAGAAACGTATACAGAAGCACAGAGACCTCTATGATGGTTTCCATGGTGAAATATTAAATGCCTAATTGGGAAGAGCTGGATGACTTGTGGAAAAATTTGTCTCCGGCTCACCTTTTATTTCCTGCTTTTTCTACCTCTGGTTAGAAAATGAGCATTGCATTATCTCCATCGAAATACCAGGGATATTCTCACAATAACTTTCAGGATCCCGCCAATATAGACTAGGTCTCGATCTTTATTAATAGAGCATATATTTTTATTTGCATTTCCTTGTGTGATTTTTAAATGCATAAACAAATATTTTGAATTGATATGTCAGTTTCTCAACCTGGGGGTTGGGACCCCTGGGGGGGTCATGAGGGGGTGTCAGAGGGGTCACCAAAGACCATCAGAAAACACAGTATTTTCTGTGTTAACAGCTTGTTTATTTTAACTTCTTTTAACTTCTTTTATACCAAGGGTTGTATGTTGTATGTATGACTATGTATGACTATGTGTTAATTGTGTTATGTGTTAAATGTTTTGATGCGGCCAATAGGCCAATCAATAAAAAGTATCTATCTATCAGTATTTTCTGTTGGTCATGAGGGTTCTGTGTGGGAAGTTTGGCCCAATTCTATTGTTGATGTTGTTCAGAATTTCCTTTGATTGTAGGTGAACTATAAATCCCACCAACTACAACTCCCAAATGTCAAGGTCTATTTTTCCCAAACTCCACCAGTGTTCACATTTGGGCATAGTGAGTAATCTTGCTTGGTCCAGATCCATCATTGTGTGAGTCCACAGTGCTCTCTGGATGAAGGTGAACTACAGCTCCAAAACTCAAGGTCGATGCCCACCAAACTCTTCCAGTATTTTCTGTTGGTCATAGGAGTTCTCTGTTAGGTTCGGTTCAATTCCATCACTGATTGAGTTTAGAATAATCTTTGTTTGTAGGTGAACTATAAATCCCAGCAACTACAATTCCCAAATGACAAATGAAATACCCCCAAAACCCACCAGTATTAAAAATTTGGGTGTATCGGGTATTTGTGCCAAATTTGGTCCAGTGAAGGAAAATACATCCTGCATATCTGATATTTACATTACAATTTGAAGCAGTAGCAAAATTACAGTTATGAAGTAGCAATGAAAATAATGTTATGGTTGGGGGTCACCACAATGTGAGGAACTTTATTAAGGGGTCATGGCATTAGGAAGACTGAGAACCACTGTGATATGTGAATATATGTTTTAGATGTTTATCCTCAATACACATTTCTAAATCTCGACTCAGGTACATCTAGACCAGGGGTCCTCAAACTAAGGCCCGGCGGCGGAATATGGCCCTCCAAGGTCATTTACTCGGCCTTTGCTCAGGGTCAACCTAAGTCTGAAATGACTTGAAAGCACACAACAACAACAACAACATACTGATAAGTTTATATTTGTTAAAATGGTTCTTCATTTTAATTATTGTATTGCTTTTAAGTGTTTTTGCACTACAAATAAGATATGTGCAGCATGCATAGGAATTAATTCATGTTTTTTCAAATTATAATCCAGCCCTCCAACAGTTTGAGGGACTGTGACCTGGCCCTCTGTTTAAAAAGTTTGAGGACCCCTGATCTAGACTATAGACCCTACCTTAACTGCTATGGCTCAATGTTATGGAATTGTGGAAAATGTAATTTGATCAGGTACTTGGAATCTTTGTGTTGCACTCCAGGTCTGGAAACATCTATGACCACTGCACCACACAAGAGTCCAGGAATATAAGCAGTTTATTGTAAAACACAAAAAAGCATATAAAAATCAGGAAAAAGGAAGAAAGACATATAATCCAAAATGTTTAGCAACAGGTGATAACCAAAAAATAATCCAAAATGTCTCACAAAGTTCCAGGAACAGCCAGAGTTCCAGGAATAGCCAGAAATCACAGGTGTTCTGTCACCGCTGGGCTTGAAACGAAGTGCCTTTAAAACAGGACGTGCAACTTTAGCCCAACAGGAAGCCAGGGCCCCCGAAGAGAAGCCCTTAGAGAATTTCCCCCATTAAACAGTCTTTAGAAGTCAGTTCTTGTGGGTTTTTTTCGGGCTATATGGCCATGTTCTAGAGGCATTTCTCCTGACGTTTCGCAAGTATCCTCAGAGGTGAGGTCTTTAGAAGGCTTGAGCTTAAATACAACAAAGTATTTTATTGATGAACAATTAAACAGAAACTTCTTTTGTCTTCAAAGATTAAACAAATGCTTCCAGGTTTCAAACAACGGGTGGCTTCTAACTATTTCTTTGCTTTACTTTAAAGGAAAATCCCTTTCCAAACTTCTCCCAGGCTAACTGTGAACCTAAACCTAACTGGTGTAGGTCCACTACCGGGCTGAACTGCATCTCAAAACCGAGTGGACCTACCAGTAGGCCTGCAGTCACTTAGCTGGAGTTCTTGGTGTTTAAAGCTGTTATTCCCTCCGAAATTCCTCAGGGCTGTAAGGCTGTTTCCCTGGAACCTTTGGGAATCTTTAGATGCTCTTAAGACTGTTCTCCCCCGGGAAGTCTTAAGAGTTGAAGCCTTTGTACAGGAGAAAGTCTGTACACGTCCTGTACATTGACTTCCTAGCTGAGACTAACTGAAAAAAGGCTCCCTTCCCTTCTCTAAACCCAAAAAGGGGGCGAGACTAGAGAACCTAATGATGATGAACAGGTGGCCTGCCCTATGACTGCAAACTTTAACAGGAAGCCACCCTGCTGCAGAATCCCAAGCCTTGGGCTGCAAATAACACTTAATGCAAAGCAAACAAAGTGGGAGCTTCTGGTACAGCTGTACCTGCACAACAGGTGCAGCATAACTCTACAAGCAAGAAGGTATAACTAGTAAAAACTTGAAAAGGAATACATGACCAGGAACATAGAAAACCTCTAGGATATTAAAATCCAAAACCAAGGCTTGACTTGAACCAGGAATAAGAGAACCAAGGCTTAGCTTCTCACTCTAACGCAGCATTGCCTGAACTGTCTTTAAGGTAAACAGCTTGTTGTTTAAGAAACACCCATGAAAGCATTACATCCCCCGTGAATTTTCTCCACAACATTCCCACATAATCTTTCTGACTGACACAATCTGTTTTTGGTTCTGATTTGTAAACAAAGACTTTTGCTGATCTCCGTAGATACAGGTGGTTTCTCCTGGGAATGCTTCTTATCACTCAGCTCTTCACTCGATTCTTTATCTGCTGTTGCTACTCATGGCTCCTCTGATTGACCTTGAGGCCCTGCACTTTCCAATTTTTTTTCACAGAGAGAACTATCATTTCCCAGGCCTGAATTTTCCAGACATGAGAGCCCATCACTTTATGCCACAGGAAAGCACACAATCATGTCTAAATCATCAGTTACACCATCAGCCTCTGGCTGATCTACAACACTTTGGCAGAAAAGGCTAAAGACTTTATAAAACTACAACTCCCAGAATTCCGTATCATTGAACCATGGTAATTAAAGTGGGGTCAAACTGCATTAATTCTACATTATAGATGCACCCTGAAATGAGAGAGGGATATAAGTGCTCTACCACTCAAGCATGAACCTTAACACCTTCTCCCATGTTCTTCTAGTTTAAGGATATGACTCTTCAGACATTCATGGCCTCTGGGAAATAATTCCCAAGATCGGTTTCATTTTCTCTCCCTTATAGAATCCAGTGGTGACAGAACAAGATAAGAGTGCCTTGAAAAACACTGCCAGCTCCTTTAAGTCATAGGGGTCAACAAAAGAAGCCTTGATATCTCTCTTAACTGTATCTCTGTATACGAACCCACACGATCTTTTCATTCATCTGGAGAGGCCCTGCTCTCGATCCCACCAGCTTCACAGGCGCCATTGGTGGGGACGAGAGAGAGGGCCTTTTCGGTGGTGGCCCCTCGACTCTGGAACTCACTCCCTAAAGACATCAGGCAGGCCCCTACCCTGGCAGTCTTCAGGAGGAGCTTGAAAACGTGGTTGTTCCAGTGTGCCTTCCCGGAATAATGATCCCATTGCACTTTGTCCCTCCAAAGCACTTTATATTTTTAGGTCTGCTCGTATGTCTTCCACAAACGCCACTATCACCTTTTCGTCCATGCCTCAGCACTATTTCCAATTTTAATTTTTACCTTTGGCCTTCCTACAGTTTTAATTTGTAGGTTGTCTTATTGATAGTGTTATATGTTATCGTCTATGTTTTATTTTTAATTGCTTGTATTGTGATTATTGCTTGTATTGTGGTGTTTGGGCTCGGCCTCATGTAAGCCGCACTGAGCCCCTTGGGTAGCGGGGTACAAATAAAGTGTTGTTGTTGTTGTTGTTGTTGTTATTATTACTATTATTAAATTTCAGATGAATTCTGATCTTCACTGAACCACATTCTGCCATGATGTATAATAGGCAGAAAATGGAAAACAGTATCTTTTTATGCTTCTGAGAGAGGGGGTCTATCTACGGTCCTTTTTATACTGCCATATAGAATTATCTGCTTTGAACTGGATTATATGGCAGTATAGACTCATATAATCCAGTTGAAGCAGATAATGTAGATTATCTGCTTTGATAATCTGGATTATATGGAAGCATAAAAGGGGCCTTAGATGTCTCTTATTCATAAGGTCACTATAAATCAAAGTTGACTTGATGGCAATTAACAACAACAACACACTGTAGCAGCAGATAGGAGAGATAATACCAAGAGTGATCCTTTTTGGGAGAAAGAAAAGTAAGTTTATTGTTTTTATATTGTGAAATGCTATTTTAAATTGTAAGTCGCTCGGAGCACCTTGGTGGAGAGCGACTAATTAAGAAATAAAGTGAAGTGAAGTGAAGTGAAGTGAAGCTGAGAACCTGGAGTGGAATTACGTCCAAAAGCCAACCAGAATGAGGATAAAGCCGTTGTCTTTCCCTTTTATACGTCTTCAAATGCAGACAAACAAAGAAACATGCTTCTACATACGTAACATCATCACTACATCACCTTAAGCATATAGAAATATCAAATTCTATCTTCCAACATGCAGGAGGCATGTCTCTATATTTTTTCTAAAGCAGCTTACATCCATCAGGGGCCTGTCAGAAGGGAAGGAGATTCCTTACCTTTTAGAAGTAAGAAGGTATGGCCTTGGCTAAGCTGTACCAGTCTCTGTTTAGATAACATGCCTGCCTTCTCCTCCCCCTTTCAACACAGATCTCCTTCAGCATTCTTTCTGGCCTGTCAGCTTGGCTTCCTAATACAGAGAGAACCTGATTTTTCTATATTTCAGTGCTTGTAATGTATATACAAGATATATGTATAAATAACTATATTTCCAATATCTCCACATCAACATAAATATGCTCAGTGTTTACATTTAACCAAGTCCAGAGATTCCTCCAAGCTTTATATATTTATTTATTTATTTATGGCATTTATATGCCATCCTTCTCACCCCGAAGGGGACTCAGAGCGGCTTACAAGATATATTTTCATACAATATATTACATTATTAGCATAGTACAATATCAGTATTATGTTACTATATTGTCTACAGGGATCACATGCAAGTCCTGGAACAATTCCACCAGCGCTGCCTCCGGAAAATCCTGCAAATCTCTTGGGAAGACAGGCGGACAAACGTCAGCATGCTGGAAGAAACAAAGACCACCAGCATCGAAGCAATGGTTCTCCACCATCAACTCCGCTGGACCGGCCATGTTGTCCGGATGCCCGACCATCGTCTCCCAAAGCAGTTGCTCTACTCCGAACTCAAGAATGGAAAACGGAATGTTGGTGGACAGGAAAAGATATTTAAAGATGGGCTCAAAGCCAACCTTAAAACTCTGGCATAGACACTGAGAACTGGGAAGCCCTGGCCCTTGAGCGCTCCAGTGGAGGTCAGCTGTGACCAACAGTGCTGCAGAATTTGAAGAGGCATAAATGGAGGGTGAAAGAGAGAAACGTGCCAGGAGGAAAGCGTGTCAAATCAACCCCGACCGAGACCGCCTCCCACCTGGAAACCAATGCCCTCACTGTGGGAGAAGAAGCAGGTCAAGAATAGGGCTCCACAGCCACCTACGAACCCACCCCCAGGACACCAAATTTGGAGGACCGTCATCCTCGGACTACGAGGGATTGCCTAAGTAAGTAAGTACTATACCCCATATAAATATACTATATTTACCCCATGTTTCTTGCATATTCAGTTTTATAAGTTCAGTTTGGCTCTCAAACAAACAGCCAGCTGACCCGAGCTGACTTATCTGTAGTTGAAGACTTGCTCTGTTCAGTTCCATTGCTTTGACTCTATGGAATAATCACCTCTGCTTTTGCACGATTGATGAAACTTGACAGCTCTGCTCCCACCTGTTCCATTTCTTGCTCTGTGAAGCTTTTGCAAACATTTCCCTCTCTGGGGAAACCATGGGTGAGGAAGAGGAAGCAAACAATCCTAGTTATTTGTTGCAGCCACAGCTTCCAACAGGCTTCTTTTGCAGGGAGTAATAAAGAAATCTCTGAAATGCAGCACGGAGTTTTAATTTTCTCATTGTCAATGCCTGCAATCCCGTAATTAACAAAGCGTTGGAGACAGTCATTTAGAACAAACAGCGAGGGAGCTGGTGTGCAGGGAGTAAGAAGGAATCTCTAGGAAAATGAGAAAAAAAAACATTGCTTATTCATGGAAATGTTTGGGAGCCACAATGTTGGCTTGCATCTTTTCTGCACTGAGAATCTCCCGAGGATAACTACTCCATGGAGAGACCATTGTTCCTTCTATTGTTGCCCTCTCGCAAGTCCAGATTTTATGAGCAGGAAACCAACATTCCTCAATCGCAGCAAAACATGCAAATGGAGTACGCTTGCATAAATTGTTTCCGTAATTTATTCTGCTTCTATGGTTTAACATAACAAACACAAAACGCTTATGCCATAATAAATTTGTCAGTCTTTTAAGTTTCTGGGAGATTCTTCTTGACAGAGATGTCAGGCTGAGACGGAGCTGCCTCTAGGGAAGGAGTTAAGGATTGGTCTGAAAATGGGACGTTGCAGGTTTGAGACATTAGTTCCCTGTTATTTTGGAGGAGAAAATTAGAACTGGCCTCAGTTATCCATCGCTTTCTTGGGGTGCATCTACACTGCAGAATGAATGCAGTTTGACACCACTTAAATTGCCATGGCCCAATTCTGTGGAATCATGAGACATATAGTTTTGCAAGGTCTTTCATCTTTTCTGTCAAATAGTACTAGTTCCTTACCAAACTACAACACCCAAAGTTCCATAGCATTGAGACATGCTTGAGGAGGGGGGGGGGAGGGGAGTAAGCTGCATTTTAAACATTTTGTTTGTGTGCATTTTGATTTGATTTGCTATTACAGGAAGGGATAGAGCAGTGTTTCTCAACCTGGGGGTCGGGACCCCTGGGGGGTCACGAGGAGGTATCAGAGGGGTCGCCAAAGTCAATCAGAAAACACAGTACTTTCTGTTAGTCATGGGGGTTCTGTGTGGGAAATTTGGCCCAATTCTGTTGCTGGTGTTCAGAATGCTCTTTGATTGTAGGTGAACTATAAATCACAGTAATTACAACACCCAAATGTCAAGGTCAATTTCCTCCCCAAATCCACCAGTGTTCACATTTGAGCATATTGCAGGGGTCCTCAAACTAAGGCTCATGGGCCGGATATGGCCCTCCAAGGTCATTTACCTGGCCCTCGCTCGGGGTCAACCTAAGACTGAAACGATTTGAAAGCACACAATAACAACAACAATCCTATCTCATCAGCCAAAAGCAGGCCCAGACTTGCCATTGAAATACTAATAAGTTTATATTTGTTAAAATTGTTATTCATTTTAATTATTGTATTGTTTTAAGTGTTTTTTGCACTACAAATAAGATCTGTGCAGTGTGCATAGGAATTCATTCATGTTTTTTTCAAATTATAATCCAGCCCTCCAACAGTTTGAGGGACTGTGACCTGGCCCTCTGTTCAAAAAGTTTGTGGAACCCTGGCATATTGAGTATTCATGCCGAGTTTGGTCCAAATCTATCATTGTTTGAGTCCACAATGCTCTCTGGATATAGGTGAACTACAACTCAAAAACTCAAGGTCAGTGCCCACTAAACCCTTCCAGTATTTTTTGTTCATCATGGAACTTCTGTGTGCTAACATTAGTTCAATTACATCATTGATGGAGTTCAGAATGCTTTTTGTTTGTAGGTGAACTATAAATCCCAGCAACTACAACTCCCAAATGACAAAATCAATCCCCCCTACAACCCCACCAGTATTCAAATTTGGGCATATTGGGTATTTTGCCAAATTTGGTCTAGTGAATGAAAATACATCCTGCATATCAGATATAACATTACGATTTATAACAGTAGCAAAATTACAGTTATGGAAGTAGCAATGAAAATAATGTTTTGGTTGGGGGTCACCACAACATGAGGAACTGTATTAAGGGGTCGCAACATTAGGAAGGTTGAGGATCACTGGGCTAGAGGTTAGTAATTGGTCTGTGTTGGTAGGGATGGGGAGTCATGGAGGATGGACTCATTCTTAGTTGTGCCAAACTGGCTTTGGCATGGCTGGGCTGTGGGGCCTGTGTTTCTGTTAGATATGCAAATGCTAGATATGTGGAAGTGCTTGGCCGTTTGACCAGAGACAAACTAATCTGTTTGGAAAAGTTTGGCCTTCCTTTTTTGGGATAACATTAGCAGAGTAAAACACAACAGATGAACAGAGTCAAAAGGAATGGTTGGATAGCTTGCTTTGTAAATAAGATAGAGGCAAAATCAAAGCTTACTTAATGATTGATCACAGCATGCAAAGGAATATATATTCAGTACGCTAGAAAGAACAAGACTCCACATCAACTGGTTGATGTAATTAAAATAGTTTACTCATGAAAACTTGTGTAAAAGGGATCACACAGGCACAGGATAACTTCACTAGAGAACATCAAAAGATATAATCCAAAGATCGATAGTAAAGGATAGATTTCTCTAGCTCCGTGGTTCCCAACCTTTGTTTGACCAGGGAACACTTGACCAGGGACTGCTTTGACCAAGGACCACTTGACCAGGGACTAGTTGAGTAGGGACCACTCTGACCAGGGGCCACTCTCCAACATTAGTACCAAAAGGGTTATGAATCCGTTTTTGGTCAACTTTAGATTCGGTTTGGGGTGCTGATTCAGAAAATTGCATGGGATGGACCACATCAGCTCTAGTTTCTCATACAGAACATGTCAATGGCATCTCCGCACAGCAAGGCAAGGAAACACATTGATCACAGTCTCCTTTAAGCTATCAGTTAATTTATTGTACTACTATTTACATTAGAAGCTAAGCACATCATAAATCTGCTTCCTCTCATTCGGCAGCTACATTGCGAACACAAAACATGCTGTTATCAGCATTAGTCCACACCTCCTGCATTCCAGTGTGACGTATGATGTACGGTGCACTACACTGCATCCATTTCTCTATGTACTAAGATTTATGACCTCTCTAGGAATGCCAATTCTCTTCATGGTACAGTTAACCCTTTCCACACAGGAATTACACTCAGCACATAGCATTTCATTTTAAACATACAAACACACTTTGAAATCTACATTACACATTTTCAAAACACATCAACAGAACATATGCCATGGTCAGTGACAGGGAAGGAGTGGCAGGTAGTATGAAATAAATAAATAAAAGGGAAGGAGGCTTGCGGACCGGATTTTTGTCCTCACGGCCCACTTTGTGGTCTGCGCCCACAGGTTTAGAACCACTGCTCTAGCTTGAGAGTATTTATTTTATTTTATTTACAGTATTTATATTCTTCCCTTCTCACCCCGCAGGGGACTCAGGGCAGATTACAATGTACATTTACATGGCAAACATTCAATGCCATAGACACACAACATATATAGGCAGACATAAGATGCAATTTAACATTCCAGCTTTTCTTGAGGGTATTCTGGCCACCAGGGGAGCTGTCCCTTCACTGACCATTTGTAACACTGATGAAGTAGTTCCTCATTCTTTGCATACTTGCTGGAGATTTTTATGGCCTCATAAATTAGTTAAATTAGCCTCCCAGAGGAGGCCTCCTGGTCCAGAGGAGGGCGACTAAAATGATCAAGGGTCTGGAGAACAAGCCCTATGAGGAGCGGCTTGGGGAGCTGGGCATGTTTAGCCTGAAGAAGAGAAGGCTGAGAGGAGATATGATAGCCATGTATAAATATGTGAGAGGAAGCCACAGGGAGGAGGGAGCAAGCTTGTTTTCTGCTTCCTTGGAGACTAGGACGCGGAACAATGGCTTCAAACTACAAGAGAGGAGATTTCATCTGAACATGAGGAAGAACTTCCTGACTGTGAGAGCCGTTCAGCAGTGGAACTCTCTGCCCCGGAGTGTGGTGGAGGCTCCTTCTTTGGAAGCTTTTAAGCAGAGGCTGGATGGCCATTTGTCAGGGGTGATTTGAATGCAACATTCCTGCTTCTTGGCAGGGGGTTGGACTGGATGGCCCATGAGGTCTCTTCCAACTCTTTGATTCTATGATTCTATTATTCCCTACATAAGCGGTACCTAAATTTCCTACTTGACAGATGCAACTGTCTTTCGGGCTGCAGAGGTCGATGGTAAGCTACACAAATTTGGTCAGAAGCTCATTCCAATCTGGGCTGGCTTCGAACTCATGACCTTTTGGTCAGTAGTGATCTTAATGCAGCTGATTCCCAGCCAACTGTGCCACAGTCCCGGTGCGTAGATCTATGCAAGCTACATAACTGGAATGAAACTCAAACATGATGCAACAGCAACAATGAAGGGCAAAAACAACTGGGGGGATCAAAGGAAGGACCCCTCTTTTATAACTTATTGACTTCAAAGGATGGTGTACGCGACTTGCAGCTCATCACCTTTCTAGAAGATGGCCAAAGACCCACTCAAATGTTAATTGAAGACATAAAACTGACGGGCAAGGAAGTGAAGTAACACAGAAACATGGAGAAAAACCACTTTGAATTTGCTTGCAAAGACTGTTAGCTTTCCAGCAGTTTCACCATTGAAGCAGAGGAGGGCACACCTGTCTGGCTGCAATGCGGGCTGGGACCAACATCTTTCATGCTGATTCCAAGCTGTATTATGAACTTGTGGAGAACCGCCTGCAGTCTTTCTCTTTGTAATGTGTAATTTACTAGTATTGTGCACCCCTGAGCATAATTGTATCACTCCTTTTTTGTATTTAATGTTGAAAACACAGGTTGACAATATTACATACAAAAAACTACAGCTCTTAGAATCTTTGTTAGTTCTTGCAGTTGCCCAGAATAGGCAGTTACACAAACGGCAACTGTAAAAAGAGGGTTTGGCAGTATGCTACAATTGAAATATTGCTAGATATTACAGGTGTTCCTTACTCTCTGATTTTACAATTCTGGGAGCACATTTTTTGCCATTTTCTCCATCCCATACGGCAGCAGCAAATCACAAGAGATGATGAAATGGCAGGGAGAAGGTTTGAGGAAAAGAGACAAAAGAGAATTCCTGAGGTCTGTAAAAGCACATCTTATTCTCGGTTGGTGCCAACCGGATATGGACCCTGCTGCTATTTCAGAAAACAGGGTGATGAACAAAGGAATTGCCTTGGTTTATATACCCTTTATAATAATATGCATTCATCATGCAAGCATCACAATGTGCATCACAAAATTCCACTTTTACATTGTCTTCAATAGCATATTTTTAACTTCAAGACCTTTAATCTTCCATTAAGCACCTTTATCTAAAGAGCTATTAGAGGACCATCCTGTACCCCACAGCGCCCTAGTGTCTGCTACCGGCTACTGATAGCAAGAGCTTCCATCCATCTCGAGATAAGTCCTCCCTGGTATCAAGAAGCCTCTTGATGACCAGGCTTCATCATTAATCTTACAATAAGCCCTGCTTGGTACAAAACGGAAGGATCTCTTGATATTTGCCGGAAGCCTTAGACCAGGCGTCCTCAAACTATAGCCCGGGGGCCAGATACGGCCCTCCAAGGTCATTTACCCGGCCCTCGCTCAGGGTCAACCTGAGTCTAAAATGACTTGAAAGCACACAACAACAGCAACAGCAACAACAACAACAACAACAACAACAATCCTATCTCATCAGCCAAAAGCAGGCCCACACTTCACATTAGAATACTAATAAGTTTATATTTGTTAAAATTGTCTTCATTTTAATTATTGTATTGTTTTAAAGTGTGTGTGTGTTTGTTTGTTTGGGTTTTTTGCAGTACAAATAAGATATGTGCAGTGTGCATAAGGAATTCATTCATGCTTTTTTCAAATTGTAACCCGGCCCTCCAACAGTTTTAGGGACTGTGACCTGGCCCTCTGTATAAAACGTTTGTGGATCCCTGCCTTAGACATTCCTTTCCTAGACCCTGGCCTCTTCCTGGCCTCTTTGTGGCATCTAATTTGCAGCTATTAAGAAGAGAGTATTTTCCCAAGTGAAGTGAAGTTCATGCTTAAATATCAGTTTGTGACTTCAAATATATTTTCTAATTCCTATTTCTAATATGGTTACATCCAATATATATTTTCTAATATATGTATTATGTATTTTCATCATGCCTTCATCAATGACAGCCCAGTTAGACCAATGTAGTCCTGGGCCATTTGAATAATGGCCCCAGATTCAGGACATTTGTGCTGGATCGAGGCTGCTGCAGATCAAATTTACACTGCACTCACCTGGCTGGTGTAGATAATCCCATAATCATAATACAGGATGAATCAATATGGAAATTATTTTGACAATTGACTGATCACCCAGTCTTTGGCATGTTTGCTCCTTTTGAATCCTGTTGAGTTTAATAGGACTTACCCCCAATGAGAAATGGCCATTGCCTCCATTCCATAGTTTCTGGAAAGGAGCCCCCCAAGTATGTGGGAGCATCCCCAGGTCAGCTTTCCAGGCTTAAAGAGTAACCCAGTCGCCATAGTGATCTACTGCCCTTGTAAGCCAAATAGGGCTATATCAATGTGATCAGCAATCTTCTGGCAGAAAGCGCAAGCAGTGATATGAAACCAATAACTTCTCAGGTTCAGTGATTTCCTATAGACAGTTGATGACTTTCTCAGAGGATCTGTAATTGCCCAGCATAGAGACCATGAGTGTGCAGGCAGCAAAGGCGTCATTGCTTCCAACCCTCTCCTGGAGAGAAATTGATTTGACACCCTCTGGCTCCCTTCTGCAATGTTATACAAATATCCCATCTTCTTCATTCTTCCGAGACCAAGAGTGACTTTATGCCAGACAGCGGTGGCATGGAGACCTAAGAGCCAGCAGGCTAGTGGCATTTGCAGTCATTTTGAAAAACAAAACAAAAACAAAACCCTATATGAACTAACTACAATTACCAGAATCCTGGCTGTGAGATCCTGAGAGTTGCGGTCCAAAATATATTTGTTCTGGATTTGCATGACAACGTTTATTTATTTACTTACAGTATTTATATTCTTTCTGGGACTCAGGTTGGATCATAGAAAATACATATGCAGCAAACATTCAATGCCATTTTTATACACAACTAGACAAACAGTTACTTACTTAGGCGATCCCTCATTGTCTGAGTAGGATTGCCTTCAAAGATCGGTGACTGGCAGTGGGTGCGTAGGTGACAGTGGAGTCCTATTCTTGATCTGCATCTTCTCCTGCAGTGAGAGCATTGGTTTCCAGGCGCAAGGCAGTCCCAGTCAGGCTTGGCTTGATGTGCCTTCCTCTTGGCACATTTATCTCTTTTGCCCTCAATTAGTGCCTCTTCAAATTCCACAGCACTGCTGGTCACAGCTGACCTCCAGCTGGAGCGCTCAAGGGCCAGGGCTTCCCGGTTCTCAGTGTCTATGCCAAAGTTTTTAAGGTTGGCTTTGAGCCCATCTTTAAATCTCTTTTCTTGCCCACCAACATTCCGTTTTCCGTTCTTGAGTTCGGAGTAGAGCAACTGCTTTGGGAGACAGTGGTTGGGCATCCGGACAACATGGTTGGTCCAGCAGAGTTGATGGTGGAGGACAATCATTTCAATGCTGGTGGTCTTTGCTTCTTCCAGTACGCTGACGTTTGTCCACTTGTCTTCCCAAGAGATTTGCAGGATTTGTCGGAGGCAACACTGATGGAATCATTATTAGAGTTGCATGTGAGGTCTGTAGAGAGTCCACATCTCGCAGGCGAATAGCAGAGTTGGGAGGACAATAGCTTTATAAACAAGCACCTTGGTATCCCTACAGATGTCTTGGTCCTCAAACACTCTGTGCTTCATTCAGAAAAATGTTGCACCCGCAGAGCTCAGGCAGTGTTGTATTTCAGTATCAATGCTGATTTTTGTGGAGAGGTGGATGCCAAGGGAGCAGAAATAGTCAAAATTTTCCAATGTTATACCATTGAGCTGCATTTCTGGCATTGGAGAGGGATTGGCTGGTGACTGCTGGAAGAGACAAACAAGACAAACAATTATACATAAATTATATATATATGACTGTCAAGATCCCAGATAGATGGCCTATATATCTATCTGGGATCTTGGAAGGTATTGTGCTTGGTTCCAGCACAACACAACTCCATCTCCCTGCCAAAGAGCTTGTTCATAACTTCCTCCTTTTTTGGATCGAATGGCTGGCATTCCTCATGAGTACCTCAGAATACCTCCCTACTTTTTAAAAGCAGTATCTATTTTTCTACTCAGATTCGCTTTTAAACTGCTAGGTAGGCAGAAGCTAGGCTAACAGCGAGGAGCTCACACAGACCTGGCTTTGAACTGGCAGCCTTTCGACTGACAAGATTTATTACAGCTGGTGGTTTATCCTGGTGTGCTAAAGTCAAAGGGGCAACCAGTATAACAAAGTAGCTTGAGTATTGAGCTGGGAGCCTGTGGAACCATCTTTCCTCAGCCATGGAGACCTACTAGGTGACTTCGGGCAAATCACACCTGAAGGCAATATATGCTAAAGTCTCCTCAAAATCTCATGGACCATGGGATGTTCTAGAGTCACTGTGTTGTTTATGGCTATGACATTCAGCCTAAATTTCAGTGCTTGGTAGGATACAATGTTTGGTAGGATACAAACACAGAGGAGAACCTCATGGAGCATCTTGAACTTGTTAGAAAATATAGATGTCAAAAATAGTAGTCATATTTTTATTTCAATGTATGATTCTAGGTATGGCTACTGCATTCCTTAGCTACTGTTGTAAGAGGGGAACTTTTGGAGAAAACTTTTGAAGAGGGAGTGAAATAACGTGAACCTTGAAAGGAAGAAGAATCTTCCCATTTGTAAGAACTTGGTCAACATTTAAACCAATAGAATTATCCCAGAACTTGTATACCCCAGAAGCACTGAGAAAGGTTCAGGTCCATTTATCTCTCAGCTCCTCCTAGCATATTCAGGATTGGCTCACAGCACCTCTTCAAATTGAATCAGGGAGGGTTGAAAGAATGAGTCTGATTTTTTAATTTCATGTCCTGTGTGGCACAAAGAGGTCATACCAAGCGAGAATCCCTCTTGGCTCTGGGTTGATGTACGAGGTCTTGTTTCGCGGTGACATTGGAAAGTGTTTGCTTAATGGATGTTAGAAGGCAACTGACTTTAATTGGGAAGAAGCACAGGCTCAGCAGGGGGATGGATACATTTGTGCAAGATGGAGTTTCAGGACCAAACATTTAGCTAAATAAATGCTGAATATCATCAGGAGATACGACATGCCCTACAATTTGAGCTGGCACAATGCAAAAGCTTGCACTGTTTTAAAGCATCTCAGGAACACGAAAAGTTGTCTTGTACCAGTTCAGATTATTAGTCTTATCTATTATGATCTGTTCCTCACTGCTAATGACCTTTCATATCTCCTGCAATGTGATTCCTTTCATGGGAAAGTGCCAGAGATGGAACTGAGACCTTTGCATGTGAAATATGCACTGTGCCTCAAAACTATAGTATTGCTACAACATTCCTTGTTTAAATCATTAGCTGAATATAATTTTATTTAATACATTTAGACCAGTGGTTCCCAACCTGTGGTCCGTGGACCACCAGTGGACCACAAAAACAAAAAGAAGGTCTGTGGCCTCACCATCACTACACCATTACCTCAAAACCACATGGCAACTAGAGCGACTGGTCTTGCGAAACCCTCTTATAGTGCCGAGGCAATGGGGATGTCAGGAGGGGAGAGGCTGACTACCCATGAAAGATTATTACTACCACATCCACTCTAGATTATGGTTTTCTATGGGCGAGCAGATGGTGAGGAAACTAGAGCTGATGTGGTCTGTCCAATGCAAATTTCTGAATTAGCAGCCCAAATAACCAAACAGAATCTAAAGTTGACCAAAAACCAATCTGTAACCCTTTTGGTAATAATTGTTGCACCTCAGAGTACATTCATCTTGCTGAAACTGCACACAGTCAAAATTCTTTATAGTTTATTAAAAATAAAAGATAAAGAAATTCTTAAAAGCAAAGGTTAATGTTCCAAAAGATCAATATAACATAGTACTTGAAGCTTGATCCAAAAGGCATCAGCAAAGCAAAACCCAAGAGAACATGACAAAGTCCTGGAACCATGAACAACAAAACTGCAAGATAATCCAGCCTAGTTTAGGCAAGCTCCTTAGGCAAACGCGAAGTTGCTTTGACAAAGATTAGGTCTCAAACACATTGTTTAATACCCTTTGCAAAACATGAAGGCGTTTCTCTGACCTCTGGCCTCCCTCTTGTTAGCTATTCTTTCACTCCTTCGAATTTGGAATTCCAACCTGTCAGCCCGATCTAACGTTCCCATATCGTCAAGGTTAGTCTGTTTGTTAGTCTTAGCCTGTTTTCCTGCTTGCTCATTATCAGACTGAGAACCAGACTGAGAGCTATCTTCCTTCTCTGAGTCAAACTGCACCTGGCTATTTTCAGTATCAACACTCTCATGCCTTACTGTGAGAAACTGCATTTCTTCATTGTCTATAACAGGCATTTCTTCACTGTCTATAACAGGGACACTGTGAACCTGAGTCCCATCATCCTCATCAGAAACACTCTCTGATTCCAGCTGAGTCACAATGTTGGAGAGCGGTCCCTGACCAAAAAAAGGTTGGGAACCAGTGATTTAGACTATGCCCTTCAAAAGAATCAGAGGTGGCCAACCTTCCTCCCCAAAAGGATGTTGGTGGGCAGTCTAGTTCAGACCACTAGAGTTGCGTGGTCGGAGTTAAAGGGAGAGCTCAGCACCCCCTTTTCTGTATTTCAACAATTGAATACAAGGTTAGTAATGAGAAGATAGTGAAAGGTGTCTGGAGAAATACAGGGTGCATCTAAAATAGATAGATGCCATAATAAGAACCAGTGTAGTGTAGCAGTTTGTGTACTGGGGCTGGATCTAAACTATAGAATTAATGCAGTTTGACACCACTTTAACTGCCATGGCTCAGTACCATGGAATACTTGGAGCTGTAGTTTTACTAGATCTTGGCAGAGTGATGGTGCCCAAACAACAAGCCTCATGACTCCATTGTATGCTTTGGGTCCAACCTGACTTCTTCTATGAACCAGTGCAGGCCTTGAGATCTGTTAGGGAGGCCCTTCTCTCAGTCCCACCACCATCACAGGTGTGGTTGGGGATGAGAGAGAGGGCCTTCTTGCTGATGGCTCCCTGGCTCTGGAATGCCCTCCCTCCCTAAAGAGATTAGATTAGCCCCAAATTTCCAAACCTTCTGTTCAAGCCTAAAAACATGGCTATTTACACAGGCCTTTGACCTGGAGTAATCTATTATGGTCATGTGATGACATTGACCATTGTTATACGGCACTTTAGCTCATGTTTGAAGAAATCCACTGACCCAAAGGAATTATTGTATTTTAGATTTTTTAAAATTTTATCAATTGATGTTATCCATTCTTTGGACTCAGTCAAATTGTGTATTGTTTTGATGATATGTAATTCTATTTTATGTGTGGTGCCCTGAGTGCTTTGTTAGCCACCCCGAGTCCCTTCAGACAGATGATGGCGGGGTACAAATGAAGATTTATTAATAATAATTAGATAACTGAAAAAGAATGGGAAGAGATATGGAAAGCAAGACAATTAAAAAACATGTCAATTAGAATAAAAGAAAATTATTATAAATTAATTTGGAAATGGTATTTAACACCGAGAAGGTTAAACATTATAAATAAGAACAATAATGAAAAACGTTGGCGAGGATGCCAAGAAATTGGAACTTACATGCATATGTGGTGGGACTGCAAATATGTAAAAGATTTTTGGGAATTGGTTATAACGGAAATAGAAAATACTATGGATATAAAAATTAGGAGGAATCCAGTAGAAATATTACTTTTAGTTAAAAAAAGGATGGGAAAGATAAGAGAGAAAATTTTAATAGACATGCTATTAACAGCAGCTAGATTATTAATTGCAAAATATTGGAAAGGGGAAATGAAAATACAGATTAATGAATGGTACAAAGAAGTCTGGAATATGACACTGAACGATAAGCTAACATCAAACTTAAAAGTAAAGAAAGGACTGTGTGTTGTGGCTCAGCTTGACTCTGAGTCTGAAGCTGAGCTCTGTGAGCCAGAATGAGGATGATGGGTTACAGATTTCTGTACATGCTTCAGACAGGCCTGACGTTGGGGCTCCTGAAGGGGAAACAGTCAGTCAGTTCCCAGGGGAAAAGAATGTTAGTGAGGCTGATAACGAGAGTGAATTCCCACATGGACAGGTGGAGACGTCTTTGCCTTCCCAGTGATCCAGTCCAGCTGGACCAAGATAAGGGGTTGCATAGCCTTGAAGATAATGAATTAATGAGCAGGCAAGATCGTCTGCAATTAAGGCTCTGGAGAAGCTCTCGCTTGGCCAGCAAGCGAGAAGCCAAGGAGGCCAAGGGTCAATGCAATGCGTTCATGTCTGCAAAGGGTATTTAGCCTTGTAGCTGACAAGCAGGGACTGTCAGTTCAATGTAGCTCTTCTGATGCAAACTTCTGTGGATTAACTTTGGCTTTTAGCAGCACGCTTCTGGCTTCCTGAGTCTGGGATTTGGGCCTTGTGTTCTATGGACTCTTGTTTGAACATTGCTAAAGGATTATGCTTCATGTTTTTGCCTTTGAATCTTGGGAACTGTGTCTTTGCATTTAAGCCTTTGACCTGCCTATGGATTTTATGCATTTCATATACTCTGTTTTGATTTTGCCTTTTTCTCAATAAACTACAAAACCTACAGCTTTGGTGTGGTGGTGTCTAGAGCAAGAAAATTACCCTTAGTTGCAACACTGTGTAAAAAAAAAAATGACTTTGAAAGTATTTGGAGAAAATTTCTAGAAAAAGTATTGGAAAAAGAAGATGGGAATTTACCTCCAGATGAAGAAATGAACTTTTGGTGGTACTTTTTTAAAATGTAATTTTGATGATGTTGCTTGTTGTTTATGTTTTGATTTTATTTTGCTGTAACCTGTTGTCCGGGCTTGGCCCCATGTAAGCTGCTCCGAGTCCCCATTGGGGAGATGGTGGTGGGGTATAAATAAAGTTTATTATTATTTATTATTACTATTATTTAGAAAAAAAGATGGTCTGGGGAAGGGGAGCACAGGGGTGAATGTAAATAAAAGAGAGGGAACTGTATAATACGTGTCTATATAACTGTATTTTTCTCAAATAAAACAAACATATTTAAAAATATATTATTAGTTTGCAAACTGCTGCTCTACACTTTGGCCATTAGATGATGTAAAGATCCCTTACCTTGCCAGCCTGGATGGCAGGGCCTAGGAGAAGCAGGCCAGTCAGTTGCAGCTTTAGAAGGCCTGGCAGAGGGCAGCAGTAGCCATTTTAGTTCAGGGAAAACACCATTTTAGAGAGGGGGAGTGTCCTAGGCCTGAGTTAGCATTAGAACAGCCAGGATTGGTTTAAAAAAGGGGGCGGAGTTTAGCATGGTTTGGAGGGAAAGAAGAGGGCTTTTTCAGTCAGTCTGTTGTTGTGGGAGATTAGAGTAGGAAGGTAGTTTTTAGGAGTTCGTGTTAAGAGTAGGCAGTTTGCCTTAGGTTTGCCAGCAAGAGAAGCTGTAGCAAACTGGAATAGCTATTTAGGAGAAATAGCTGGATTTGTAGTTAGCTAGGCCACAGTTTAGGGTAGCTAAGCTACAGTTGTATCTTGACAGAGATTCAGCTCCTGTCAAGTATACTTGGTTTTAAAGAGAAGAAAATCTCTGTATCTTGTAACAAAGAAAGAGCCTTTTACATGTAACCATTACGCTTTCAAGACACAAGCCAGAAGTTCTCTGTAACCGCCAAGATTTTCAAGCAGCCTCTACTTTCTTCTGTATATTTCTATCAATAAACTTTCCTTGATTATTTTAAACTCAAGAAGCCTGAGTCCAGTGTGCCTTTGTGGCTATAGTTCTTTTCAAACAACCTCACCTGTTTCCCTTTAAAGAAACAAATAAGAAGACACAGTGCTTGGTGATATTAAAAAGCATTTTTACTATTTTAAACAGCTAGGGTGTTCCTGTACATTTGTTTATGGTGGCAGCGGAAGTTAATCAGAGAGACATCCCCTCATAACATTTATATAAGTGCCAGTGGTGTGAATTCTTTATATTGGAGGGACAGTTGGTGGGATCCGCTTTACCCCCTGTCCAGCTATTGTTTGGCCACACGACGAGTCTTTATAGATGACTGCAGCCATTGTGGTACCTGCCTATTTTACTCTGCAAAGAAAACAGAAGCTGCAAGTGATCATTTCAGATCAGGAACATTTCTCATCCACAGAGAAAGGGTTACTTCACTTTCTCCCGGTGCCCTGTTTCTATATCTGGGCCTCCATGTTTGAATTGCCCCCTTTAAAGAAATATAAGTACACCCTGCAGGTGAATTTCTTACATATCTTCTGTTACTACAACCGATGGCTCTAAGGAAGACTGGAGGTATTATTTCAATAATGTTGATTTTAGAAATATATTCCAAGAGGCGTCGAGGTGATATCATGGGTCTGAAGTTGTCTCTCTCTTCAGATCCTTGCCTAATGAGCCCCCCTGTGCATTCTGCGTGCCTTAATCCGAACCCTCAGAGCAAGAACACGGCGGAGCTGCTTGTCAGATGGGCAACATCTGGAATAAATGCTTCCCTATTTTGGCAGAGATTTGGCGCACTATGAACAGAGCCGATGTTAAGAGCCAGGGCTACGGGTTTACTACATGTCTGCAATAACACCATTTCATAGCTTAGCTCCAATGACGTCTTTGGTGTTGTTATGCCTGGCATGTGCCTGAAACAGCCCTGACAAACAGAAACATTGTGGGAAAGGAATAAAGCAGGTAGAATAATAGAATCATGAAGTTGGAAGAGACCTCATGGGCCATCTTGTCCAACCCCCTGCCAAGAAGCAGGAAAATTGCATTCAAAGCACCCTTGACAGATGGCCATCCAACCTCTGCTTAAAAGCTTTCAAAGAAGGAGCCTCTACCCAGGCCCGTAGCCAGGATTTCGTTTCGGGGGGGGGGGGGGGGCTGAATTTTTTTCAGGGGGGTTTCGGGGGGGGGGCTGAGTTTCGGGGGGGGGGGCTGAGTCTGAGTGAAAGAAGGTCTAGCCTAGCAAACCTTTTGTATCATTACCCCAATACCCCCATGCATATGGGATATACTGAGTATGGTGATCAGATCATGATATGAATAAACATAACAGTTTAAGTAATGCACCAGTAAGGCCTTTTCGCGAACCCCCCCCCCCCGGCTACATGCCTGCCTCTACCACACTCCGGGGCAGAAAGTTCCACTGCTGAATGGCTCTCACCAGGCCTGTAGCGAGGGGGTGGTTTTAGGGGTTCAACCCCCACCCCAAAATGTTTCAGATTTTTTTTAAAAAAACATGGTTTACTCATGAATTTTAACTGCTTACCAAATCCCCATGCTAAGTCTATGAGATGCAAAAAATTAAGAGTCCCTCCAGAACTGCAAGCACTATCTCAAGCAAATATCAACAATTAATTCACACTGTCATTACTTGCAGCAATAGCCGATTTAGCGAAGCAACCAAGTTTGGGGGGGGGGGTGTTGAATTCTCTCATTAAGGAGGCCAGACTTGGTGGAGGTGGTTGACAGGGGTGGAGCTGCAGGCTATTGAAGGTTGCTCTGTCCCCTGCTATGCTCTTTTCAGCGTAAGCTAGGAGGCAGGTTTCAACTCCTCCCCCCCTGAAATGTTCACCCCCCCCGAAATTGTCAACCCTCCCCGAAATTTTTTTCTGGCTACGGCCCTGGCTCTCACAGTCAGGAAATTCTTCCTAATGTTCAGATGGAATCCCTTTTCTTGTAGTTTGAAGCCATTATTCCATGTCCTAGTCCCCAGGGCAATTGGATGAAGCAGAGAGTGTTTGAGGACTGGGACATCCGTAGGGATACCAAGGTGCTTGTTTATAAAGCTATTGTCCTCCCAACCCTGCTATACCCCTGCGAAACATGGAGTCTACAGACGTTACATGCAACTCCTGGAGCGATTCCATCAGTGCTGCCTCCGGAAAATCCTGCAAATCTCTTGGAAAGACAGGCGGACAAACGTCAGCGTGCTAGAAGAAGCAAAGACCAACAGCATTGAAGCAATGGTCCTCTGCCATCAACTCTGCTGGACCAGCCACATTGCCCAGATGCCCGACCACCGTCCCCAAAGCAGTTGCTCTACTCTGAACTCAAGAATGGAAAACGGAATGTTGGTGGACAGGAAAGTAGATTTAAAGATGGGATCAAAGTGAACTTTTAAAACTCTGGCATAGACACTGAGAACTGGGAAGCCCTGTCCCTTGAGCACTCCAGCTGGAAGTCAGCTGTGACCAGCAGTGCTGCAGAATTTGAAGATGCATGAATGGAGGGTGAAAGAGATAACTATGCCAAGAGGAAGGCATGGCAAGCCAACCCTGACCAAGACCGCCTTCCACCTGGAAACCAATGCCCTCACTGTCGGAGAAGATGCAGATCAAGAATAGGGCTCCACAGCCACCTACACACCCACTGGAATACTGATCCTGGAAGACTATCCTACTCGGCCAATGAGGGATCGCCTAAGTAAGTTAATCTCCAGGGCAGCAGAAAACAAGCTTGCTCCCTCCTCCCTATGACTTCCTCTCACATATTTATACATGACTATCATGTCTCCTCTCAGCCTTCTCTTCTGAAAGCTAAACATGCCCAGCTCTTTAAGCCGTTCCTCATAGGGCTTGATCGCCAGACCCTTGATCATTTTAGTCGCTCTCCTCTGGACACATTCCAGCTTGTCAACATCTCTCTTCAATTGTGGTGCCCAGAATTGGACACAATATTTCAGGTGTGGTCTAACCAAGGCAGAATAGAGGGGTAGCATGACTTCTCTGGATCTAGACACTATGCTCCTATTGATGCAGGCCAATATCCTATTGCCTTTTTTTTGGTATGAGTATTTCACCTTTCTTTAGTGACAGTGGGAGAGTGTAGGGGAGGCAACCAGCACGAGGTTTTTTGCAATTGTAAAGTGGCCTCTGTTATTTTATACAGATGACTGGTAATGTGAAGGTGGGATTTACAAGCATGTAATCGGAGGTGTCGAAAGTTCCATCTCAAAAGGGAACTGGATCACATGAAATAATGATAATAGCCTTGAGTGTGTTAAAGGCATGGTCTGGAACTGTAACCTTGAAGAGCCCAGGGACTCACTGGGAAAGATAATGGCCTGCTTTTTTCTGACCCATTAAACAATTCAACTCATTTCATGTGAGATAAACTGCCAACTCCAAAAGAAGCCTTTTCCAAAAGAGGGAACTGTCATCGCTCGGAGATGAATCTTTGCATGAGGGTGGCTGACGCGGGTCCTGTCATCCATAATCCAAAGTGGCCTATTGTCTTTGGTGAAGAGGGAGTCTGTTAATTCTCTGAGAAGAAGATATTGAAACAAAAAAATATCAGGGTCAGGGCTCAACTATATACAGAGCTATGTGAAGTAGGAGGTCATGATGAATGAAGTGGAGCCTCCAGTGGCTCAATGTGTTAAACCCTTGTGCTGGCAGGACTGAAGACCGACAGGCCGGAGGTTCGAATCTGGGGAGAGCATGGATGAGCTCCCTCTGTCAGCTCCAGCTCCCCATGTGGGGACATGAAAGAAGCCTCCCACAAGGATGGTAAAACATCAAAACATCTGGGTCTCCCCTGGGCAATGTCCTTGCAGATGGCCAATTCTCTCACACCAGAAGCGACTTGCAGTTTCTCAAGTCACTCCTCTCTCTCTCTCTCTCTCTCACACACACACAAGAATGATAAAAAGGAGCCAAATGTACACTATTCCAGCTCCTTTTCACTTGATCCTAAATAAATTCAATGAATTTATTTCAGATCTGCCTTTGTCAGACCACATCTGGAATCACACTGTGTCCAATTCTGGGCACTGCAATTGAAGGGAGATATTGACAAGCTGGAAGATGATCAAGTGTCTGGATAACAAGCCCCATGAGGAGTGGCTTAAAGATCTGAACATGCAGAAGAGAAGACTGAGAGGAGACATGATGAGCACCATGTATAAATATGTGAGGGGAAGTCATAGGGAGGAGGGAGCAAGCCTGTTTTCGGCAGCCCTGGAGACTAGGACGCGGAACAATGGCTTCAAACAACAGGAAAGGACATTCCACCTGAACACTTGGAAGAACTTCCTAACTGTGAGAGCTGTTCAGCAGTGGAACTCTCTGACCTGGAGTGTAGTGGAGGCTCCTTCTTTGGAGGCTTTTAAACAGGCTGGGTGGCCATTTGTCGGGGGTACTTTGAATGCAATTTTCCTGCTTCTTGGCAGAATGGGGCTGGACTGGATTGTGGCAGAATGATGGTCACACGTAGTTCATACTTTTTAACAGTCCGAACACTGTCTTCCCAGAGAAAAGATATGCCATGCAGATGATCAGTAAAGGAACAGAAAATTTACTCTTTGAAATGAAGAACAACATATATATAGTTATGTGAACAGTTGCATTGACTAACACAATGTCCTTTTGAGAGAGGTTCAAATGGTCTTTAGGAGTCCATGTGGAAGACCCTCTTCCAGGAGCCCAGAAGCAAAATCCCTGCTATCTGTTTTCTCTGAGCTCCTGCAAAGTCCATGAAAGCAGAGGCAAAACTTCTCTAATAAAATCCAAGAAACCGGGGAACATGAATCCAATACATGAATATAAAATAATAAAATCCAAGAATCAAAACTATGAAACAAAAGGCACTTAAACATGAATCTTCCAAGCAAGGCTTCCAAGACGAGATCTTTACTTGATTCAAAACAATGCTTTGCCTATACTTGGGACTTTTATCTCCTCGTTAGCTATGTCTCTAGCACTCAGAAATTGGTTTAGCTTTAGCTGAGAATCTCTTATCTGTTTCTCTCGGAGCCTGGCAGAACACCGAAGCCACTGTTAGGCTTTTCTGTTCTGACTGATCTCCTCCTGTCTATCTATTTGCTCATTAATTTCTGCAGCTGGGCCAGGTGCCGAGCTGTTTTCACGTTCCCAATCATGAGAACTCTCTGGCAGCAATTCACGGGGCACACCATCATCCCACACCCCTCAGGGACATTCCCATGGGAAACTACACTTTGAACAGAGATCTCTTGGTCATTCTCTGCATCAATATCATTGACCAAACCATTGCCATCTTGAAACTCATTGACATCACCCCCCACATCCAAAGCACACTGATCCTGAAACACAATCACAGGCTGAGCTCCAACAGATTCTATGATTCTATGAATAACACAGAGATCAGGAACTCGTGTGTCTCAAAGCACCGTTGGCTTTGCTGGTCAGGTATGATAGAAGATGCACTCCAGAAACATCTCCAGGGCCATGTATTTTTTCCCCTTGAAGTATATTTTCCATTAGAGTCAGATCGATTTGGGACAGTGAAGAGGTTGACATTTTTCTAGAAATGGGACTGGCTTGTGACAGGAACTGTCTTGGAAACCCTTGGCAATTGCATTGTTTCAGGGCACACTGGAAAAATAAAATGGAGCTGTGATAAAATACATTGAAATCTGTATATGGAGTGGGAGAGAGGTGACCAATGGAAGTAATAAAATGAATAAGTGAACCATCATTCATTGAATATGGCTTTAATGAAGAAATTAGAAAATGAAGCAGGTCTTTAATAACAAATGAATGAACAAAAT